>NC_056735.1:1494683984-1494773984 GCF_019279795.1 Protopterus annectens | reverse complement strand
CACGACTTCTACACTAAACATACCACAAACACTAACACAAACATACACCTCCCTACACATACTGAAACGCCTACCCTACATACAAGTAAGGGGGGAAGCTCCCCTTGCACCCCCACACCCCCGACTTAAATATACTAACTCCAAGGTCGCACTACATAGACAAACACACAAAAACACCACCACGCAAGCTACATTCCCCTCGCACACACACACACATTACACTAACAAAACACACAGACACACACTAAAACCCTACCCAAAACCCGTAAAACCCAAGCACTTACCTACATCTCAAACCACCCACTCACACACCGCAACACCAGAACCGCTAATTCAAAATCTCCAAACTTCGGGATTTTCAATAGCTCGCTTCTGGGGTTTCATTATTCTGCACTTTTGCCCTCTGGTCTCGGGCTACTGAAATTCAGGATTTCAGTAGTTCGAGATTCTGAAGGGAACCCATATATATATATATATATATATATATATATATATATATATATATAGACATACACACATATAGCCACATAAATGGTGCACGAACCAGTGGCTAACCCCAGGTGAAGCTGTGCACGGACAGTAGATGCAAACCACACAAAATTCCCCCAGCAGCAGCTCTCACCATCTTGTAGAATGAACGTTCCATAGTAATAATCCACACTACACGGCCATAAATTCACCTTTTAATAAAGATGAAAAACAAAATACACTCTTCATTGCCAAATACGCTCTCCAGTGCCCATTACACTTTTCAGTGCACAATAAATGTCTCCAAATAAGGCTCAGCTACTAACACACAAACTGGTTTCACCATATAGGCATTCTCAGTGCAAAAACCTCAGTGATCTTTTTTATTTTTATATATATTTTTATTTCTTAACTACCCTATTGTCATACAAACACATATCATTTGCTTTATTACAGATTTTCATTTAATCCTGACTTATATAGTCCCTCTAATTTGAGCAGCCAAGTTTTTTCTTTCCTATCTAAAATCATGTTTTTTAATTATTGATAACCCATCACCTTGATCTCTATCTATACCCACAAATATGAAGTGTTCCCCGCATGTTCTAAATAATGCTTGTATAATGCACTATGCACTCTTTTACAGTTTATATCTCTGATGTGTGTAGCCATTCTCTGTTTAAAAGGCCTTGAAGTCTGTCCCACATAAAATTATCCACATTTACATACTGCCATATACACTATCCAGTCTGTATTACATGTAATTAAGATCTTGATATCAAATACCTTCATAGTGTTAACTGATGTGAAAGATTTGGTTTTTAGATACCACTTTACAGTAAACACAGTTTCCACCAAAAGTACTGCCCCTAGATGTTATATTCTTAGACACTTGTCCCATAAATGAACTTTTATTATATTTATTAAAATGTTCACCTATGTTTCTTCCCCTTCTATATCCAAACTGGCATTGTTCCTCCAGTAAATCCTCAAAAAGGGGTCAGACTTTAAAACTGCCCAATATTTCTGGATGATTTCCTTAATTTTGAATGTGTTTGACACAAATGTAGTAATAAACCGTAACTTCTGTGTATCCATCCTTTCTACCCCTCATTCATTCTCCAATCTTAACACTTTTTTCCTTTCCTGTTTATTAGTAAATTCATGAGCTTTAGAAATCAATTATTTAGTATATCCCTTCTTTTGGAATCTACATTCCATTTTAGTGGCTTCTTCCTCAAAGCATTGGCCAGTACTACACAAACGTCTCAATCTCAAAAATTGTGCCTTGGGAATGTTGTTTTTAACATGGGCTGTATGACAACTGCTGGCATCTAGAATGGAATTTTTCATGAATGGCTTCCTAAACAAGCTTGTAGCCATTGTACAATCTATTAGTTTTGACATATTCACATCTAGAAAATCTATATTGAATGACTGAATTTTTCCAACAAATTTGATACCCAAACTGTTCATATTTAGGTAAGTAACAAATTCACACCATGTTTCCATAGATCCCGTCCATACGCACCAACAGTTGTCCAAAAATCTGCGCCACATTTTTATAAGTTGATTATACTGATTTCCATCATGGTATATCAATCTGTCTTCCAGATAACCCATGAATAAATCTGCATATATGGGTGCAAAATTAGAACCCATGGCTGTACCTCTGTAGATACCAATCATTCCTGTAAAAAAAGGCATTATGTTCTAAAATCAACCCCAATGCTTTGAGTAGAAATACAATCTGTTTGTCACTATATAATCCTGACCTTTCTGCCCAGTATTTTACAGCTCTTAATCCACCTTCATGTGGAATGCTCGTATATAATGACTGCACATCCAACCTGCATAAATATGCATGTACTGGTACCTGGATATCATCCATCAATTTCACAAACTCATTACTGTCCTTTATCCTGACCCTTATCAGGGACAGCAATGGTTTAAATTGTTTTTCCAGAAACTTGGATAATGGTTCAGTCAAGAGCCTCTCCTGGAAACTATATGTCTTCCAAGGGGATCAACTACATTTTTATGAATTTTAGGTAGGATATAGAAATAGGATGGTTCATGGTCATCCACCTTTAGTTGTCCAGTGATATCATTTGATAACATAACCTCTAAAACCATGTCTGCTAGAAATTTGTCAACTGTAAATTTGAAACCTTGCATTGGATCAAATGGTAATCTGATATAAGATGTTACATCATTCAGCTGTCTCACAACTTCCATACCATAATTAGTAGATTCCCACAGAACAATAGCACCTCCCTTATCTGCTTTTACCACTACTAGATCATCTTTATCCTGTAGATTTTGCAAAGCTATCCTCTGGTCAAATGTTAGATTAGTACTATAATTTCTAAAAATACTATTCTGATTTAAATGCAAATCATGTAAAATACATTCTTCAAATAACTTTACTACTGGATGGTAAGGGGGTTGAAAAGTAGACATTTTAATTCTAAATGTGGATTTTACTACTTTCTAGGCCTGTTATTGTAATAATACTTTAGGTTCACATTTCTACAAAAACTTTTCACATCAGCCACTATAGAAACATGTGAGACATAAAATGCAGGTACATAGCATAAGCCTTTATTTAGTACATCACTTTCATCTTTACTTAGGGTATAAGAAGTTAAGTTAACAATCAGAGTTCGCATTGCCCCTCCAACATCTGCCTGAAAGTCTTTTCTATTTTGTTTAAATTTTCTTCCGCCATGTCTAAAGAGCAATTGCTTCATTTCTGTACAGGTGATAGGCTTTCAACACTGTCCACATTATAGGTTCATAGGTTCATAGGTTCATACTAGGCTATCTGCCCTAGGGCATTTATAAGCCTAGCCAGAATGTGTTTGGCTTTCGCCACCCATTTTAAATTTATTTTGCTATGCCCTTTTTTGAGGTTAGTATACTGTGCCTCTGTCTAACAGTGACACAGAAGTGATACCCGGGGTAAACCTACGATCTCCCATCCACTCATCAAGATTCCTCTTGAAGAGAGTCAATGAGGGACTCTGCCTAACCTGGGCCTTATCTATGTCAGTATCAGTTCTATTAGATGAGAATTCAGATGTACTAGAATCCCCATCCACATTTCTCACACTCGGCTTTCTTAAAATGGAATGCACTCTTTTCCTTTTGACCATTCCCCTTTTCTCATTTTTGGTTTCAGAAAATCAGACTGATTGTTTTTTCTGTTTCCATGTATACACCGACTCAGTTTTATAATCATTAATGTCCCTGATGTATTTTTTGAGCTTGTGTGCCCTTAAATCTTTCTCAAAATCATCCATTTCCTGCATTAATTTATTATTTCTCATAGCAAAATTCCCGTTAGTTGAGAAACGTTGCATTTTCTCATAATGACATCATCAGTCAGGGGCCCCAAATGTTTTATCATAATACTCTATCAAAAGTTCCAAAAAAAGCTTTGAAGTTACCTTTTGAACATCACACCATTTTCTAATGAATGACATATCTTCATTTCCTACTCCAGGTTCAACATATACTCATAGGCTGCTAGGTACAATATCTGCATTTAAATACGCCCTTAGAAGCTTAATCTGCCATACAGAGTTTCTAAACTTCTTTGAACAATCAGTCAAATGTCTAAAACACTTTTCCATGTCCATTTCAGGTGTATCATTTTGTTTCAATGTGGAATTTCCACTTCCCCCAAACACAGTAACATCGTTTTTATCACAGCCCAAATTATTCAAGAATGTGAGTAAATCAAATCCTGTAGCCATCCTCATGAACAAATTATATTCCACACTATTGTGTTGAAGTTTCAAAAGCAGCCCTCAGTCAGCACTCATGAACCACAATAAATATCCACATAAATGGTGCACGAACCAACTGCTAACCCCAAGTGAAGCTGTGCACGGATAGTAGATGCAAACCACGCAAAATTCTCCCAGGACCAGCTCCCAGCAGCTTGAAGAATGAATGTTCCGTAGTTATAATCCACACCACACAGCCATAAATTCACCTTTTAATAAAGATGAAAAACAAAATGCACTCTTCATAGGTTCATAGGTTCATAGGTTCGTACTAGGCTATCTACCCTAGGGCATTTATAAGCCTAGCCAGAGTGTGTGTGGCTTTCGCCACCCCTTGGGATTCGAATACTATGCCCATTTAGGGTTTAGTTTACTGTGCCTCTGTCTAGTAGTGACACAGAGATGACCCCCGGGGTAAACCTACGATCTCTCATCCACTCGTCAAGATTTCTCTTGAAGAGAGTTAGTGAGGGGCTCTGCCTAACATGGACTGGGATTCTGTTCCAGAGTGTAGGGAGCCTCTGGGTTATGAATCTGTCCCTCCAGCACGTCTTATTTATTTCTGTGTTGAGGTTCAAATCTCTTGCTCTCGTGGCTCTGATGGATTTGGATTTTCTGAGGTGGAGCATGTCCATTAATTCCGGATTGGACATGGCCTTGTACGTCAGGCATAGATCACCTCTGAGTAGGCGGTATGCGACTGAATAGAGCTGGAGTTTCTTCAGCCGGGCAGCATATGACATATGTTTGAGACCCCTTATCCTATTGGTGAGGAACTTTTGGGGTCTTTCCAACTGCTGCAGGTGTTGGGTAAGATACATCCCAAATGGGACATTGTACTCAATCATGGGCCTGATAAGAGAAGAGTACAGGGGCACAATGACCTCTCTTGATCTAGATGTGAATCCCTTCATGATAAGGTGGGCAATATAGAAGGTCTTCCTAACCACCTTGATAATGTGCCAAATACTCTCTTCAGTGCCCATTGCACTTTTCAGTGCACAATAAATGTCTCCAAATAAGGCTCAGCTGCTAACACACAAACCGGTTTCACCATATAGACGTCTTCAGTGCAAAGTTATACAGGAAGTGACATGTTCCCTAATAATATACTTTTATTTAAAACCATAGTGATCTTTTTTATTTTTAAAATCTTTCACATCAGTTAACACTCTGCAGTTATTTGATATCAAGATCTTAATTACATATAATACAGACTGGATAGTATATATGGCAGTATGTAAATGTAGATCATTTTATGTGGGACAGACTTCAAGGCCTTTTAAACAAAGAATGGCTACACACATCAGTGATATAAACCGTAAAAGAGTGTGTAGTGCATTGCACAAGTATTATTTAGAACATGCAGGGCACACTTTATATTTGTGGGTATAGATAGAGTTCAAGGTGATGGGTTATCAATAATTAAAAAACATAAGGTTTTAGATAGTAAAGAAAAAACTTGGATACTCAAATTAGGGAGACTATATAAGCCAGGATTAAATGAAAATCTGTAATAAATCAAATGATATGTGTTTCTATGACAATAGGGTAGTTAGGAAATAAAAAATATATGTAAAAATAAAAAAAGATCACTGTGGTTTTAAACAAATAGTATATTAATAGGGAACATGTCACTTCCTGTATGACTTTACACTGAGGACCATACCTCTCAACTGTACCGAATTACTCGATTTTTACCAAGTTTTGGAGTCCCAATAATGGGGTGCCACGATTCCCGAGTGGGACCCCTTCATTTCCAAATTTTCAGGCTATTTTTTTTTTTTCTTTCACTCTTTTTGAGCTGACGTTATCACGTGCGTGATGATGTCAGCGCCATCAGCCTGTTGGAATTGAGCTAAAGGGCTCACATACACAAAATTCTAGCAAGGAAACAACTGCTGCTGCAGAGCTCTACATGGAGAATGGAGTTTATTTCTGAGTTTCTGCAAGGAGCTCTACACGGAGAAGTGAACATTTCTGCGACTTACATAGAGTGAGTTATTTATTTGTGAACAGATTTCTGGTGCTGCACGGATGGAGTTACATAAGCCACACAGAGTGTTATTTATTTGTTAACGGTCTGGAGTTTAAACAGAGATTTCTGGAGCTGCAATTGACAGAGATTTCTGGTGCTGCAATTGCTTTATTTACCACACACAGTAAGTTATTTAACAGTCCAGCGTTTAATGCTGCAGGTACTTTCTGTTTTTACACAGAGTGAGTTATTTATTTGTTAACAGTCCAGCATTTAAACAGACATTTCTGGTGCTTTCTATTTAGCCTTGAGTTTATTTTATTGCAGAGAGATGTTTATATATCCTGCTTTTTCGCTGTGGCGACCCCTTACCGGGAAAAAGCCGAAGACAAACAACAACAACAACAATGGTGTGTGTGTGTGTGTGTGTGTGTGTGTGTGTGTGTGTGTGTGTGTGTGTGTGTGTGTGTGTGTGTGTGTGTGTGTATGTGTCTGTGTGAAATACTCCCACAAGAGGGGACAACATACTAGACCTGATCATTACCAACATGGGGACTCTATGCTCCACACCAGAAGTATATCCCTCATTGGTAAGATCAGACCATAAATTAATTTCACTGGATGTCCACATCCCGATCCCACCCCCAGCCCAGAAAACCACAGTGAAAAACTTCTCAAAAGTGAACTTCTCACTTCTTAAAACCGAAGTGGAATCCTTCAAGGCCCCAGGGCCAGTGGAAACTATGGCCCAAACTGCAGAATCCTATATGAACACATTCTACGGACATCTCCAGGAATGCATGGATCATGCTATCCCAAACAAAACCAAGACCCAATCATCCAAAGGCAGGCGTCCAGTCTGGTGGACCCCTGCCATAAATAAACTGTACAACAGAAGGAGGAAGCTACTACATGATAGAGCAAAATCCCTAATATGGAAGGCATCTCTGATCAGTACTAGCAAAAAATTACGATCCCTCATAAAATCCTCCAAGGCCAGCTTCGAGAGAAAAATTGCACAGGACACCAAAGACAATCATAAGGCTTTTTTCAGTTATGTTAGAAACCTGGGATGCAACTCCCAGACTTGTTCTGAGTTGATTCTAAACGACAAAAAATACACTGAACCCACAGACATCGCCAATATCCTGGCAGACAGGTTCAGTTCAAACCCCTCCCCCAAAAGAGCAAGTATCTATCTCGGCAGAGGGCTGCCTCCCAAACATCTCTGATGCTCAGGTGAAGGCTGCCCTCTCCAAAGCAAAAAAACACTGCTTCCATGGGACCAGATGGCGTCCCAGGTTGCGTCCTACATGAACTCCAAGAGGAACTAATCCCTCAAATAAAACAGCTATACAATCTCAGCCTCACTACAGGATATGTGCCCACAGAATGGCATACAGCAACAGTGGTCCCACTCCACAAAGGTGGAGCCTCTACGGACCCTGGAAACTATCGCCCCATAAGCCTGACTAGCTTAGTCTGCAAGGCTATGGAGAGGATCATCATGGAGCTCATAAACAAAGACATTGGGGACCTACAGACACTAGATCCTACCCAGTTCGGCTTTGTCAAGGGCAGATCCTGCCTTTTGAATCTGGTTGACTTCTTCGAAACAGTCACCAAAGCCATAGATGAAGGGAAGGTAGTCCACACAGCCTATCTGGACCTTGCAAAGGCATTTGACACAATACCCCACTCGGGCATCATAGATAAGCTATCCAGGTTAAATATAAACCCCTATGTCACAAGATGGGTCGCAAACTGGCTCAAAGACAGAACCCACAGAGTGAGAGTTGCTGGAGCCATGTCAGACTCGAAACCAGTCACAAGTGGCGTCCCACAGGGTTCTGTCCTGGGACCACTCTTGTTCGGTATATACTTTTCTGAGGTACAGGCAAACGTGGGAGGACTATGGCTCACCAAGTTCGCAGACGACTGCAAACTGGGTGCCATAATCAACTCTCCAGCTGACACAAACATCCTTCAAAAGGGTCTCACAGAGACAGATAACTGGTGCCAGCACCATGGTTTAAAGCTAAATGCCAAAAAATGTATAGTCATACCCTTTGGCAAAAACAATGTGCCCACAAATTACCACATAGGCGGAAACCCATTAAGTACAGAGAAAGTTATTAGGGACCTGGGGACCCAAGTTGATAGCAATCTCTCCTTTGAAAACCACATTGCCAAAGTGGTTAGAAAGACCTTCTACATAGCCCACCTCATCACGAAAGGTTTCACATCTAGATCAAGAGAGGTAATCGTGCCCCTTTATTCATCCCTCATCAGGCCCATCATAGAACACAATGCCCCTTTTGGGATGTACCTTACCCGACACCTGCAGCAATTAGAAAGACCCCAAAATTATCTCACCAAGAGGATCAAGGGTCTCAAACAGATGCCATATGCTGCTCGGTTAAAAAAACTCCAGCTCTACTCAGTTGCATACCGCCTACTTCGAGGTGATCTATGCCTGACATACAAAGCTATGTCAAATCCAGAATTAATGGACATGCTCCACCTCAGTAAATCTAAATCCCTTAGAGCCACATGCTCGAGAGACTTGAACCACAGCACAGAAATAAATAGAACTTGCTGGAGGGACAGGTTCATAACCCAGAGGCTGCCTTCGCTCTGGAATAGAATTCCAGTTCATGTGAGGCAGAGCACCTCACTGAATCTCTTCAAGAAGAATCTCGATAGGTGGATGGGGGATCGTAGGTTTGTCCCAGGGATTACTCCCGTGTCACTATTAGACAGAGGCACAGTAAACTAAACCTTAAAAAGGGCACAGTATACTCAAATCAAGGGGTGGCGTAAGCCATACAGAATCGGGCTAGGCTTATAATTGCCCCAGGGCAGATAGCCTAGTATGAACCTATGAACCTATGAGCCTATGAATACACCTTGTGGCTAGAGGTGCTCAGGCTCAAACCCTGTACTTTAGGTACAAGTAAAAAGAGCCTAAAGTCTCTAGCCACCACCACTTGTGAATATATTCCTCATATTTTTTGTTCTGTTCCTCATTAAATCCGTGGTTTTCAGGATTTTGAATTTCAGACTTCATTCTTCAGAAAATTAATGGTAACACAAAAACTTTTATTCTAGCAATTTTCTAAGTTTAAAAGATCAGTATTTGAAATTTGTCTCTATTTTGGGGCTGTGTTCTCCCATTATTGGCTTTGTCTAGGTTTTTTGTGCTAAGAGGTTAAAAGCTATGGTGAGAGGTGAGAACTAAATTCACTAAATGATAGCCATTTAAGTTTCAGTCTTCCTGTCTTTCAGAAAACTATTGATTTGGCTTAGTGGTATGTTGCTCTGACTATAGTGCACTGGGTACTGGGGTGCAGACTTGGCAGTGAAATGCATAGTGGTAACACAACATTTTATTCAAGCAACTTTCCAAAATTATACAAGGAATGTTTAAAATGTATCCCTGCTTTTTGGCCTTTTGTCCCCCCTCCCAAAAAAAAAAAAAAGCAAATTGAAAATAAGTGAGGGAAGCTGTGCAAGATGCCTATGGGCTTGCACTACTGTCATTCTATTTTATATATATATATATATATATATATATATATATATATATATATATAATTTGTGTGTAAGTAGACTTTTATCATGGAAATGTTCTGAATAGGGCAGTTTTGTCATTATCGGTTCATGCATTTTGTTTCATTGCTTACTGGAAAAAATGTTTAAACAAGTAATTTAAAATCTGCTCAAACTTAAGTCTAACAAGTGTGTTGTATTATACACAGAATATAATTTAATAAAGTCAGGAAGGTGTATCAAAGAATGCATGTATGTTTCTTGTTTTGTGTGCAAGGGGCCTATGATTTGAAAACATCCCAAAGGTAATCTTTATCCACCACTGGCCAGATGCATTTTCTTTGGATGTGGTGTGGGTTTCAATGTTGTTTCAATGGCAGAGAAGTTTTAATGCCAAGTCCATTTTCATTGTGAGACAGTATTGCTTTGTTTAGCAGATATCACTTAGTGTTTATGCATTATACTATAAAATGTAAAAATAAAATCCAAAAAATCATTGTAGAAGTAAAGCAGTATGTACACACTAGTGTTTATGGCAAATGGGGTGAAATAGCCAGGTAATGGGACATTGGAATGGCTGCAGGGGGACTCTGGTGCTATATTTTGGTTCTATTCTTCATTTCTTTGTTTGAAAGTTGCTATCCCACAATTCCATTGGAGTGGGCAGGGTTATATAATTATGTATGCAAATTTTACATTAATCAGCGTACAGAATTGTACCTATTTTTCATGGGCCTTGTCCAGATTTTTGATGTTTCCAGGTTGAGAGGTATGCTGAGGATGCCTATATGGTGAAACCGGTTTGTGTGTTAGCAGCTGAGCCTTATTTAGAGACATGTATTGTGTACTGAAAAGTGTAATGGGCACTGAAGAGCATATTTGGCACTGAAGAGTGTATTTTGTTTTTCATCTTTTTTAAAAGGTCAATTTATTGCTGTGTGGTGTGGATTATTCTATGAGCTGGTGAGAGCTGGTGCTGGGAGAATTTTGTGTGTTTTTATATATATATATATATATATATATATATATATATATATATATATATATAGAGAGAGAGAGAAAAAGAGAAGTACTCAGTTTGTTGCAATGCAGTTTGTTGGTTTTATTGTTGTACTGCACTACATCGAATGAGAACAACATTAAAATGTAACATCCATATGTGTGTTTGAATGTGTCTTATGTGTCTCTTAATATGAGTGTGTAGACACGTATGTGTTTGATTTATTGTGTACAAGATGTGTTGCTGACGGTTAGTGTGAGGCTGCTGATGGTGGGATATATAAACATATATATATATATATATATATATATATATATATATATATATACACACACACACACACACACACACACACACACACACACACACACACACACACACACACACACACTGTAAGTTATAAAAAGACTTTGGAGGCAAGACATGTAAAAACGCAGGTTTATTTAGTAATCTATAAAATAAAATATTAGCCTGCTTGCCTTTGCATTCTCAAAATGAAGTAAACAATGCATTTATAATGGTGTAATGGTGTATAGGCCACAAAGCCCCCCCCCCCCTTAAATGAACTTCGACCTAAGAAGCCAACTTCCTGAATATAGCCTTTCAGGCTACTTCTTTTTGTACTGTAATAATGTGCAAGTAAAAGTCTGTCATTTAGGTAATTACTGTGAGCATATTTCCATACTGCATTACTTGTTCACAATTAAAGGCACAAAAGTATTTTCTATAACTACCTATACCCAACAAATTACATCTAATACCCTCTCAACTCTAATCCATGTCCACTGGTGTCAAACAATGGATTGCAGGCTGTGCACAGCTCATCACCATTTCTCTAGGCTACCATCTGTTTGCCAGCTTAACCATTGTGAATACGTATGATATGTTATTAAAGTGTAGTGTTTACATAGCAAAAATGATTTTAAGGCATAGAAAATTTACTTTATTGCTTGCAATCTCTTTCAGTAGCAGAGCATCTCCTGCCTGCATTGCACAGCTTCCTACATATACAGCACATAGGATGAGCCTCACCTTGAATGCCTTAAAACAGTACTGTCCCACACCTTCTTCAGATGAATCAGCATATAAGGCAAACTCTTTAGTGGAATCAGGAATTATTAGGACTGGTTCAGAACATAAAACCATTTTCATCCCTTAAATGCTTCTGCCTCAATACACCACTGCACCTTAGCATGAGTGTTTCCCTTGTGATATCTGTTATCTGTTAAAGGAAAGGAATTAAAACAAAATAGGCCAAAAGTTCTTTAGCACCCATGTAGTCCATGAAAAGCCTTCACTTCTCTATTTGTACAAGGTACAGATGAATATGTTATGGCCTGTATGTTTTCTCTAGCTATAGTCTTACCACCCATATTCTATAGTGTGCTTTGTCCACACCCAGCTTACCATTGTTAACATTTACAGTCAAGTCTGCCAGTTGTATGAACTCTATTTGTAACACAACTTGCACTTTAGTTAAGGAAGATTTCTAATCTGTGAATGAATGACCATGTAATTAGGTATTACATAGCTATTGGAAGTGTATGTATAAAATTTTATCCCTCAACCTCTGAAAAGTGGTGAAAACTCAGTATAGGTCATATGGTAACACTGTGTACTGAAACAGGCCATCAGGAGTTTCAAAAGCTGTTTTGTCCTTGGGAGAAGGGGTAAGTGGTTTCTATCAGTATCCTTTTGTCATGTCTAGTGTTATCAGGTATTTGACCTTCTCTAGATTCTTCATCTTGTAATCAGTTCTGGGCATAGGATAGATATCAAACTTTGAAATGCTTTTCAGGCTCCTAAAGTTGTTACTGAGTCACATACGACCTACGCCCATTAGATTTAGGCACTAATAGGCTCCAGTCATTCTTAGTTTTAGCATTGTTTGAACTTCAGTAATAACTGTTTTGTGACTTTAGCAATCTATAAGGTCTCCGTCTAACCTTCATTCTAGGTGATGTCACTATATTCGGTACTATTATTTTATTTCACCAGGCATCTCTGACAACACTATTTTATTTCTAAGTAAAAATTCTGTCACCTACTTCTTTTGCACATTTCACAAGGATTCCTCTGTCTACACTTCAGCTAGAGATTCCCTGGTGTCTCTTCTATGATTTTCACTTTGAAACTTTCTATAGACTTTCTGCTTCCTTCCATGACTTCTGTACATTAGTAAGTTAACTTTGCTCTGTCTTCATTTTCCTGGATATTTAACTTTATACTTTATTGCATTCATTCATTCCATCACCCCACATGTCCCCTATTATTTAGCCAGAAATATACTTTCTGTAGCACTAGTTCTTGACTTCCTGGGTTAAATTTTCAAAGGTGAGCTCCGGTGGTGGTGCTGCAGTAACGTTGTCACCTCACAGTTCACAGTTAGACGTTGCCCATTCGATTCTCAGTTAGAGAGCCTTCTGTGTGGCGACATGCATGAATGGGCGTTCCTTTATTAAAGGTTGTGTGTTAGGCCTGGCAAGCCAGCACGTGAAAAATCTACTGCCAATCATTAACGGACTGGAGTTCCGCTGTGGCGACCCCTAACCGGGAAAAGCCGAAAGACACAACAGCAACCAGTTTTCCTATATATATTATTACAAAATGTTTGTATATTTTGGGTTCTCAGCATGTGTTTCCTTATTTCCAGCTTTAATATCCTTAGTGTAACATAATATTCTTCAGCAATAATCCACACCTGGTGTGGGTATATCAGGATTTACCCAGGGATGGTGTGGTTTGATCATGAGGGCAAATCGCAAGTGATTAAACAAAGCCATCTTTGAGTAAATCCTGATATACACACACCCAAGAGTAGATTATTGCTATTATACAATGACATTATTTAAGAAAGAAATAGTTTCCTTTCTTAAATAATGTTTTTGTATAAGGGCACTGAAGTGTTCCTCCAAGTTTATCTTTCTTTAGTGACATACTGAGCATGTGTATGGGACTTGCATCCCCACACTTGCACAGTATATCAGTGCAGTGCAGGATAAGCCACAGAGAAAACAGAATCTCCATCTTTTTTTTTTTTTTTTTTTTTTTTTACATTTTAGGAGTCTGCATGTCCTCCCTGTGGTCGCATGGGTTTCCTCCAGGTGCTCCGGCTTTCTCCCACATCCCAAAGACATGCTGTAGGTGGATTGGACACACTAAATTGGCCATTGGTGTTAGTGTGTGCGTGTGTGTGCCTTCTGTGGAAGGTTGGGTGCCGGGCTGGCAACTCGACACAGTAAAACTCCACTGCCAATCATGAGTGGATGGTGATCTCCTGTGGTGACCCCTAACTGGGAAAAGCCGAAAGAAGAAGAAGATGAGAGACAGTATAGAAATAGAAGGAAAATCAGGTACACTACCCTGGCAGCTCAATGGTACTTCAGTGGCCGGATTTTATTCCATTGGCATATGCTTGATTTACAACGGGCACATTGATTGGGCTTTCCAATCAGCACACTCGCTTTCATTGTATAATACCACAGTTTTACATGGTGTATTTTCATCTTCATTATGTTCCTTAACAATGTAAAGCAGACCTCTTAAGTGTCAGCCTTACAGAAGTTCAAAGGAGATTAACATAAAGCTAGAGTCTTCTCTTTTTAAAAACTTAAACTTTCTGCAGTGGAAGCCCATGGAATATTTGAAAATTACCTTTCAAGATCATAACAGTTTCAGTTATATGGCATATGGGATATATGCAAACAACCCTTTTCAGCTAGTGGGATTTGGCTTTATTACTCTGAATGTACTAGTAAGGACTTAAAAAGGTAAAAGTAAAAAGTCAGTGACATTCATATGCCATGTCACTGAAGCGTCAGCATGTCCTTAATAGGTCATTTGCATATATCTCAAGGGCCACCATGGCAGAAGGTGTAAGGCATTTCACAGTGAAGACTCTAGCTTTGCTGAGCCTGACAAGTACATGTACTACTTTATTTCTTGCAACCACTTTGCTGTACCCATTTTCTTATTTTACTAGGAAAAACTGTTAATTATGTCTTCTGCTAAAATTTCTAACATTTTTGCTCTGCTGTTGTCTTCAAGTTCAAGCCAGAGCTTTAAAATATGCTTTGAATTTATGAATGTTTGAACTTATATGTTTATCTACAGTGAAAGTCCAGTTATGAAAATGTGTTGTGTGCACCTCAGGAGTTATGGTAGCCCTGTCTAAGAGTTCAGCATAGTCTACACAGTCTCATCCTTGTCCGTTTATGCTTTCAGTACCTTTCCTGTCACCTAGGATGACTGAATTCTTGGTGAGCCTGTTTGGCTCTGATTCTCTCTGGTGACATGATGTACAAATGTCACTAAAGACTCCAAATCACTGTCTCTGGATGCTTTCTTCAACGGTTGCACAGTCTTGTGGTTGGCAACTGTGTTTGCCAGCATAATCAGCTGTTAATGTAGCTGCATTTCCTGGTCAGAACCTACTTGTCCTTAACAGGTCATTTTGTCCAAGATACACTGAAGGATTGGGAGTTGGCTTAACAGTTAAGGTGTTTACCTTAAGACACACGATACAGGGTTTGATTCTCAGATGTAATAATTGGTTAGGCTTAAAATGGCCCACAAGGGCAGTTAGCCTAATACGATATATAAATGTGATTCCATGATTTTTTTTTAGTAATTTCTCTGTGGTTGCAAACACTAGTAAACTACTCCAAAAATACCACAGTCACATTTCTATAAGGCATGGCTTGCACTTTGCAGAAGACATACTGCAAGGATCTAGCAATTGACAGTCTCTGGCCTACTGTCTATTTACATAACACAAGTGTCAGTTCCAAAAAGATACTGGAGGCAGGACATATAAAGGAAAGGTTCATTCAGTAATCCACAAATTAAAATATTGATGAGCTTGTTTTTACAGTTTCAAAATAAAGAGAACAGTACCTTCATAACAGTGCTCAGTCCACACAACCCTTCCAGAATGCAGGTTGTCTTTTAACCAAAAGGAAAATCAAAGTCTGCATGTATATCCCAGGCCCCAAGGAAAGCTCAAGGCTGCAGGAGTCTCCCAGGCCCAATGTTTAGCTCAAAAGCAGGTACTGGCACAACTTATAACCTGAAGTTAAACGCCTAGCATCATCCCCACCTGGGCTGTCTCTATCATTCCACACTAACAGGTCTTCCATCATATGAAGCTCTTCGTGACAAGCTAACTAATAGAATTCAGACTCTAACATTTCGTTTTTATATCACAGCAAGTAAAAATTAAGGCCTTGTTATCTAGCTTATTGCTGTGAGAATATTCCCACACTCTTTGCAACACATTTTGGGTGCATGTTTATAGGCACGTATACTTTTTCTATAACTGATGTCATGATCACACATGCACACACCTTCATTTATTTATTGATGTGTTTATGCATTTATTTATTTATTAATGCTTGTTTATCGGGAATGTCTGACTAGACAGATGCCCATTTTCAGTGGTGGTCTGGTAAGAAGCTTCAACAATGACAAGGTAATAACATGTAGTAAAAAATAAGAGACAGACATAAAACAGAAATATTTCATTACCTAAGGATCAAAATGTGGAAATATGTAATTTACATAAATTCTGCATTACATAGCTAAATGGATCTTTCAGAAATAAAGTTTGAGAGCACTAAAAAAATAGCAGTAAGGTGTGACGATATGAGGTATTGCCAGTTATGCCAGGAGAAGCAGGGCAGTGGATATGTAAAATATGCCAGCACAGCTAGCTGGAATTTTGTAAACAATTACATGTCATCTGTATATCAAACTGATTTGTACAGGTGCTTGTGTTAAAAATGCATTGGTAAAGCTGCTTGTGTTAAAAAAAAATGTACCAACAGCGGGTCCTGCTGTACACAAAAAAGAAATACATTTGTATGTCAGACTGTATTATAACTGTTAAAATTAATATTGTAACAGAGGGTACTGGAAGAGAAGAAGTTAGCTCAGCCCCAACTTACTTTTTCCTGAACTTATATTACTTAATTTAGGCCATAACGATTGCATCTCACAGATCTTTTAGGGGAACAGGCACACATTCCATCACTGCTTTCAAGGTCACCACAGTCACATGCTGGTGAGGAGTCAGATGGGGGACCAGCAGCCACTGAGGGTGTAAGTAGATGTAGGCATGCTAAATATGCCCTTGCTCTGGCCAAGAGGTAACAAATAGTACACACCCTCACCACCTAAGGAGTAAAACCTGCATCATTTATACATAAATGGAGTAATATCAATGCCAGGCAACACTTACAACTGTTACTTACCAATGTAATGACTGTGTACTGCTAGCATGACACAGACTCAGCCCTGAAATAAAATACTTGTAACTGCTGGACTGTCAAGGTAAGTGCTGAACATGGAATATGACAATAAATGACTAAGAACAGAAATGAATAGCAGAGCCCTGCATACTGTTACCTGCTGACATAACTAAGTATACGGTGTGTGATATAAGGTCGCTGTGTTTGTAACATATCACACTTACACACAAACCAATGCTTAGTCCAAAATCAAGGAATACCAATGGAGTACTATATTGTTTAACATGGAAATACCAAGATGACTACACACTTGCAAGAGCAAAACTCTTGAAACCCAGCTTTTGCTGTGGCAACACACAAATTGCACTTGGCTCCCCCACCCCAAAATAACAGGAAAAGGACAGTTTGTACAATCCAAGGAATAACATACAATGCATTTGTTATAAATGCTTTAAACTTAATTCTCGCAAAATGTGTACACATTTGCAACACAAAAGTTTGTTTTTGTACAGTACTTCATTGTAGTCATCCCCTCTCATATTTCCAATAATTCTCATATGCAATTATTTAATTATGTCATGAGTACATATGTAAAGGAATTAGATAGAGCTGGATTTGAACTCTGTATAATCTGTACTCAAAATAAAAGTTCACTGATATTACACCTGATGCCACAGTCAGCTAAACAGCAGGTATGTTTTTTCCACTCAGTGCTGTACAAAGTACTGACCCACGTCTCTTTGCTTAGCGTGTTTGTGCAGAGGAAAGTGAATCAACAAAACTCTTATAATTTTCTGAATGGAGCAGAGACATACGTTTGCTCATTGCTTAACTACACACAAACTGGGAAAGCAGTATAAGTACTTTTTTAAGGTTATACGATTTGTGACACAACATTTCCGATTTGAACGAGTTATGAACACCATAGTATCTGTTAGCTATGTCTACCATAGTCAGTATGCATAAGTACTTCGCAAGTTCAAGCAGGAGTCCTTAAATGCATTGTTTGCATGCGCAAACACTTTGCCATCAATCTCCCAAGCCAGCTGCTAGGCGGTGCGCTATGTAAAGTGCTTATTAGCATACAGTACTTGTGTTTACTGCCCAGTTAGTCTTCATCCCATTAAAATCCATGTAAAAACACAAAGGAAAGACACTTTTAATGATTGAACAATATTTAACCCCAGTCATGCATTACCTATACCCATGCACTTAAAACTTGGAATGTCAGTACTTTTTCCCAGATGTTAACTACACTACAGCCATAAACAGCAAAACTGCATTGTCACATACCATGTACACCTTTATAATGACAATAAACATTTAGATTGTCTTATACATGCATTAATGTGGACGGCAATTCTTCACAAATATGAACACACAAATATGATCACAAAAAATGTGTATATCTGTATGTGACAATTTAATTGTACAATGTATAGAACATACTAGGAAACAGCTGCATATATCTCATTTCTGCTGCATGCATTCCTGACAGTTTTTTCCCTCTAGTTTGATAAGATGTCTTTTAAACTATACCTGCACATTGGAAACACAACAGGAAAGAGTACATCCACACTTTGCACAGCACTCTCATAACGGGATATGTTAACCACATCATATAATGATAGTGGCCTCATCTATAAAGACCACTATGACAAGGCAAATACATACTCCAGGGGTGCTGCAATCACTGAATACTATGTTTTGCAGATGGGAACAAAATACTTGCATGTGTGTTAAATTACCACAGCAACCATATTATGTTTGTGTCTCTATGGATATGTAAATGTGTGTGCATAGTAAAAGGAACATCAATATGTGTCCTACTATCATCAGTCTAGCCCCATGCAAAACTATCTTGACAGTCATAAATGGCTACCCATCCATTTTATGCATCCCTCCAAACATCTTCTCTGAGATATCCAGTGATGATGTCATCCACTATAAACTGTCCAGCAGCAATGTAAAAGTACTGAGTTCTCTAGCTGGTGTACTTAGGAAGAGGTTCTAATCTCACTGCAGTCAACTGGGGGGGGGGGGGTTTTGTGTGTGTTTCTTTGTGTGTGTGTGTGTGTGTGTGTGTGTGTGTGTGTGTGTGTGTGTGTGTGTGTGTGTGTGTGTGTATGTGTGTATATATGTGTGTGTAATCAGAAGAGCGTAACTGTGTATCCTACTGTCAGCAATACACTCCAATGGAGTACAAATATTTTGACAGTTGTAAATGCCCACACATCCATTTTATACAGGCCTCCCAACATCTTCTGTCAAACATCTAGAGATTATGTCATTCACTATAAAGTGTCCATCAGCATTGTAAAAATCAGACTTGTGCCTTGGCAGTTCTGTTAAGTACTGAGGTGTACTTAGGTAGGGGTTCTAATCTCAGTGCAGTCAAATGGTGTGTGTGTGTGTGTGTGTGTGTGTGTGTGTGTGTGTGTGTGTGTGTGTGTGTGTGTGTGTGTGTGTGTGTGTGTGTGTGTGTGCATGTGTGCTTGTGTGCGTGTGTGTTGTATGTGTGTGTGTGTGTGTGTGTGTGTGTGTGTGTAGTCAGAAGAGCATAACTGTGTATCCTACTGTCAGCAATACACTCCAATGGAGAACAAATATTTTGACAGTTGCAAATGCCTATACAACCATTTTATACAGGCCTCCCAACATCTTCTCTCAAACATCCAGCGATGATGTCATTCACTATAAAGTGTCCATCAGCATTGTAAAAATCAGACTTGTGCCTTGGCAGTTCTGTTAAGTACTGATATGTACTTAGGTAGGGGTTCTAATCTCAGTGCAGTCAAATGGTGTGTGTGTGTGTGTGTGTGTGTGTGTGTGTGTGTGTGTGTGTGTGTGTGTGTGTGTGTGTGTGTGTGTGTGTGTGTGTATGTGTGTGTGTGTGTGTGTGTGTGTGTGTGTGTGTGTGTTCAGAAGAGTATAACAGTGTATCCTACTGTCAGCAATACATTTCCCATGGATTACAAATATTTCAACAGTTGTACATGCCTACACATCCATTTCATATTGGCCACCCAACATCTTCTCTCAAACATCCAGTGATGAAGATATCCACTATAAATTGTCCAGCAGTATTGTAAAAGATTTGTTCCATGTTGCTTGCATTAAGTACTGACCTTTCTAGCTGGTGTACTTAGGTTGGGGTTGTAATCTCACTACAGTTAACTTAAGTTGTGTGTGTATTCACTTGGCTGACATTCAAGACACCATTTTAGACCTGCACGTGAGACACTCCTACTAACATCTTCTTTTCATCAGACACTGCTGATGGCATTAGCTATAAAGTATTGTCTGACACTCTAGAAAGCAGAGTTGTCCTGTAGTACTTGCATTAAGTACTGTGCTCTGTAAAAAAAATTAGGTAGGATTTCTACTCACTGCGGGTAACTGGTGTGTCTGCATGTCTGTGTACACTTGGTTGACATTCAATAGACCATTTTAGACCAGCATGTGAGACACTCCTACTAGCATCTTCTTCTCACCAGACAGTGCTCATGTCACCAGCTATAAAGTGTTGTCTGACATTACAGAAGCCAGAATTGTGCTGTGGCACTTGCGTTAAGTACTATGCTCAGTAGATAGTCAAGTAGGGGTTTTACTTTCACCGTGGTCAGCTGGTTTGTGTTGGCATTCAGCAATCAGTATGGTGACAATTTCAGAATGATATATGAGACCATCCTCCAAACATCTTTTTGCAACATACACTGATGATGTTATCATGTATAACATTGACAGTATTCAAGACAAACTTCTGCTATGGCAGTAACTACTGTGTTTTCAAGCTGCTTTACCTAGATATATAGGGGTTCTGATCTTACAGCAGGTAACATGAGTGTGTATACATTCAAATATTACTTTTGAGACAATTTTACACAGAGCTGTGACCCCACATTCATGTCAGACACTCCTCCTAACATGTTCTTCTCAGCATACAATGATGCTATCATACTGCCTAAAGTACAACATGACAGTGTTAAAGTCAGACATATGCATTGGTGGTAATGTTACATTCCATGGATTTCATATTATATACCTACACAGGAGTGATGTTCAAATTAGGCCCAGCCTACTGCAGTGTGTATGGATGACAATGCATCATGGTCATTGTATGATCCTTGGAATCACTGTTCATTTCACTACTACGTAGGAAAACATTTAACATAGCTCCATGCATCCAACATCCTCTTTTTTCCTCTGGCCACATTACATCCTTCCTGCAGAGGAGAGAAGGATGTCCCCTTGTCAAATATAAATGCACACATCATGGAGCAGAGTTCTTCTATGAGCCTCTGCAAACCATCTCCAGACCACTTGATTGATAATTGTGTCATGGTGTGGTGTACATGTCTCATATGGACAATGGCAGTATGTAATGCCATCCAACAAATATACACATACACATAATAGTCTTATATAGATACAGTAAGTTTGTTTTAAATGGTATAATAATGGCTAGGGTTTATGTGATGTTGGCCATTAGCCCAATAATTTCCTAAGAACCTATGAACTTTTGACATGTCAATGTTGCGGTCTCTGGCATGTGCTATGTTAAGTTGTGGATGTACAGTATGGCTACAAGAGGTTACAATCTGTGATGTGAGCTAATCTATTGATGGCCACTGCTGCCATTTCATTACATGCACCTTCTATAACAGCTGTAGTAATATCCCTCCTGAGAACTGTTAACATGGTACTATAAACTTTTATGTATATTGTTGGCTTATTAGGACATGTGTTGTAGTGGATCAGATCAACATTATACACAATTCTCATTCCACCATCACAGAGGCACTTTGTAGCACATGTGTGCATGTATCTATCTACCATCATTAAATGCCCTGTGACGTACATCAATATAAATTCATACTGATTACACATGCACAAGTCTTATTTCATCCACATGTTGTAATGCTATGATAGACAAAACAATATCACATGTTTTGGTTCAATTGCAACCTTGTGGAATTCATTGTATGTGAAGTTGTGTTGCTATTCCCAAGGATTATTGAGATGGCAGCAGCATCGTGTGACTATTAGCCTTTGTGTCAGTAAATGCTCTCTATCAGCCATAACAACTGATCTGCAAGGTGTCCTTATATGGCATCCAGCTGCTCAAACACAGCTTTCACATATAGGCATATGTTGTGCAATTTTGTTTATTATTATTTATTTATTTTTTGTCATTCGGTGACCAGGAAAGTCTGGCTGGGTCAGAAACTCATTTTCAGTGGAGGCCCGGGAAGAAAAGCTCCAGTCAGTAATTAAGACATTGACAATGACATGGAATGAAAAATATTTACATAGCATAGTATTTGAATCTGCAGTTGATGAAAGACATAAGGTAATTATATGAGGTATAAATGTAAAATACTCAATTTACATGTTGGGCAGACAGAATAACATCACACACATATATATATATATATATATATATATATATATATATATATTTTTTTTTTTTTTTTCATACAACATATATAGTAGGTAATAGATTGGAGTATAGGTATTAGGAAAACACAAAAAAAAGAAGATTCCGGAGAGGAAAGGTAGGTGGTAAAAATAATAGTACAAATAAATAAGATATAGAAGTGAAAAGAAAAGTTTAGAAGTAGGTAAAAGGATTTTGGGGATATTATGGAGTGTTATATTGAGAAAGAAATTATTGGGAAGGGGATGAGGTGATGACAGGCTGTATTAAGTTAGAAGAAAGTTGGGAGGGTAGGAAGAAAGATGACAGGAGATAGGCAAAAGTAGAAAGGAAAGTGGGGGGGGGGGTACTTGGTTGTGGGGCAGAGTGGCATTGGTACAATTGTATGACTGTGTGAACTTATACCAACTTTTTTGGAAGATAGGTCAAGCCTCACAGATAGTCAGTGTAATAACACCATTACTCAACATGAAATAAGGTACGTCACAACTTTTAATGGTAGGTCAAGTTCAATTAGACAAATTATTAACAGGAACTGGCCAATTCTGATGGCATTGGATGAACTAAAAACTATATTGGGCACCAAGCCACATTTTACATATAAAAATATGAGGACGATTAAAAGTTTACTCTGTTATAAAGATTTTTATAGACCCTGTTATACACAATTGGCTGCTAAAACTGGTACTTTTCCATGTTTTAACTGTGTTGCCTGTGCTTACATCTTAGGGAATGGTAGTGATATCTTCACTCGTCCTGCCAATGGACAAGTATTTAATTTTAAAATTACAGCTACTTGTAACACCACTTTTGTGGTTTATTTGGCTACCTGCATCTCATGCAGTTCATTTTACGTGGGAAAAACAATACGTAAGCTTAAGGAACGTGTTATAGACCATAATTCTGAAATTAGGAGAAATTGTGACAATAATGCACTATGTAAACATATTAAAACTTGTGGTGAAACACATACATTTAAGTTTAGAGTGATTGATGCTCTATGTCCAAATGAAAGAGGTGGTGATGTCAACAACCTTGAGCTCAAAGAATTTGAATGGATATTGAGATTAGCTGCTGACACTCATCCTGGTTTAAACAGCACTGTCAGTTTAAAACCTGTGTTAGTTAAGCTACGTAATATTGTAAAGTAAATATTTTATACTGTGTATCTACACATCTTTTAATATATTTATATGTATACGTCTTTAATTTTTAATTTGTTTTCTGTCACATGATTTCATTTGGCTGCTGGTCATGTGATTTTAGACCTGTATTTAAGCTTCTAGAGTTTAGTGTTTGAATGTATTAGTATTGAAGAAGGGTTACGCCTGAAAGCTCTGCTTTTTATTAAACTGGTTTTCTCTGCAAGTTTTCTCTTTTGAGTTCGTGTTTTGCAGCTGGTTTTACTTGTACTGTGTGAACAGTGCCAGTGTGTTGAATATGATGCATGACCAAGGTTGTATTTGGAGTTATTTTCACAAATCAATTATTCTAATAAATATGAAATGTTAAGGGGAATACACAAATAAGAATAGAGCTGTTTATGGATGCCACCAGAAATACCAGAGAAAACAGACAATCTGCTAGCTGACAGTTTGTCTCACACTTCACCCCTCTGTCACCACTAGGCATCAGCCAAACCATACATGCAAACATTACTCAGTTTTTATCCTCAGGAGGCAACTGATCTGTGTGCTCTCTATGGCTAATAACACAAAATCAATGGGCCCTGACAACATCACAGGTTGCGTATAGCGTGACTTACAACCTGACCTAGAAGCCACAGTTGGATTACTACTTCAACACAGCCTGCAAACAGCCTATGTTCTTATTCATGGGTGTACAGTAAATGCATCTGTCTGACCGGGGAATCTATCACCTGATGCATGGAGTTATAGACCCATGCTCCTGACTCTTTTCATCTGAGAGGTAGACCAGTGAGTCATGGACCTTATCAAAAAGGACACAGATAATCTCCTGACTGTATAACAAACACATTTGATTTGTTAAGGCAACCTCATGTCTGTTACATCTGTTTGATGTCTTCACGAAGGTCACCAAGGGCATGCATGAGGAAAACACTATCATTCTGTATAACTTGACCTGGCCAAGGCATGTGACACAAATCCACAGTCCAGTATTACAGAGAAACTGTCTCAGGCAGGCATAAACATCTACAGCACCAAGTGGGTAGACAAATGGATTGCATATATGACATAATCTGAAGATGTTCATTTGATGGTCTTTGAACGAAAGCACTTATCTGGATTTTACTTGTGGAATAAATCGTCTTTTTGTTCACTTTACCTAGTTGGAGCTATTTATTTCATTTTTTTTGTTCCGGGTTTGTGTGTTTTTTTGTGATTGGACTTTAGTATATGACAGATAATGCTGAAGTGTATGAAGTCACCTCTGTCTAGAGTCCAGTGACCAGGTCTGTACCTCAGGATTGTGTAATAGATCCTTCCCTGTTCAGTATTTAAGTTTCAGAAGTTAAGACTAACTTACACATCCTTTGTCTAACCAGTTTGTGGAGGACTGAAAATTGTGGACAATCACTGAATCCAAGGTATGTACTGGTATAATGCAGACAGTATTAACGTACACAAAGGGTTGTTGCTAGAGCCATGGTGACACAGTAGAGGAATAAAAAACATGAAGGGATGAGTTCATTTATGAAAGCAAATACACAACATAATTACAATATAGACAGCACACCCCTATGAGCAGACCAAGTGGTATGTGACCTGTATACTCAAGTAGATGGTACACAGAACATGCACCAACATGTGCCCACAATGGTGTCTAATCCTTTGTATGTAGCATAAGGCACTATAGTCCTATTGTTCTCAGCCCTCATCACACCAGTAATTGAGCACCCTTTTGCATGTACCTCCCAACACATCTTCCATTGATGAGTTACACAAATATATCAATTTTGCCACAGTGAGCTCTCACATTTTGTCAGCCATAACTAAAAATTCTTTTTGATGCATAACCATTAGGAGTTGACAGTATAGAACCCCCTTCAAGATGTTATATAAAATGCATGTGTGATATGACTTGCTATGATGTACACAGTAAACACATAGCTGATTAACATTGATGGGATGGGTTACATTTGTGCGAGTGTGGATTGTGGCATATATATGCCATGCAAACCTGTCAAATAGCCAGGATTGCTTGTAATTTAAAATACAGGTTAACAGTGTCCCTCTTAACACCTCCAAAAGATGTTCACTTTTGAGGAAGGTGTGCTTGATTACCTTTATAGTTTACTGACAAATCATGACAGTTGTACAAGTTAGTTCTTGCAGAATCATGTGTAATAACTCACAATCATATATTTTATATAACGACATACATTAATGGTGGTATCATTCTGATATTGTCCGTGAATTTGCATTCTTCTGTCTACTGTTGTCCATGCTATGTGTGCTGCTTGCTTGAGACCTATGCTGACATTACGTTCATATTCAAGCAACTCATTTTGTACTTCTTCCCAATATGCACTAACCCCTATAGTATATACCGTCCTTGATAAATCTCTTCTCCAGTGATCATGTCAGGATGCTGGTATCACAAAAAACTCAACTCCACTGATATGTGACCTTGTGTGACAGTCACACAATATACAATAACTGTGTGATGATATGACTATACCCACACAGGAGATGTAAACAGCCGTATGTACTGTATCATGTAGATATGTGATTACTGTTCAAGCTATAACTGTCTTGTCCTTGTTGTGTATGTACATTGACATGCCCTCATCTGCAGTACATTACCATGTTGACCTGTCCTCTTCCCTGTGTTCATTCCTGTCATTCATGTGTGTGGCCCTTTTCAATACACACACTTCCCCTGAATAAGTATTTATAATTCAGTCTATGTACCCTTGCTGATCACTGACAAAACTTTATTCAGTATGCCTAAGACAGGTTTGCACACTACTCTGCACTGACTACACTTCCCCCACCCCCAACTAAATATACCAACGCCGAGATCACACTACAGTGGAGAAAAAGCAAAGTTCACCATGATGGACAACTGATTACTTTCCCAGAGTTTTTTGTTGGTGTTGGGTGTTTGTTCATGTGAAGTTTCGTCAATTTCATGTCGGTCGTGTGGGGTTCAATATTGTAGTTTTTCACACACACACACACACACACACACACACACACACACACACACACACACACACACACACACACACACACATATATATACACATACACACACGCACACACACACACACAAACATTCTAAATGAAAACTGCAATAACAAAAAGTGCAAAGATGAGTCATCTCTTTTTTTTTTATTTCTCCACGTCTTTTGGGTTTCTAATACATTTGTTCATGATTTATTGTTGATCTTTCATCAATTCCCAATTAGTTATACACTCCCACTTGTTCCAGTTCTTTTATATCACATTCTTGTCCCAAAATGATGTTTTCTAGGTGCTGCAGTTTTCCTGCTTTAAAGGTTGCCTTTGCACTTTTATCAAGACCAAATGACATTCTTATATCATCTGAAAAAGAGAAGATGAGAAGTCTTTACACTTTGTTGTTTTCTAGGAGCCAAATTATAGCCATGCCCTAAACTGTTAAGCAAACGACCTAATGGGTTAGGGGCAAGACAGAATAGCAGCAGTGGCAAAGAGTCACCCTGGAATATTCCCCTTTGAATTCTTATCCCTGGGATAATAATTTGTCCTTTATTGTGGCTTAATTGCAAAGTGGTCTGCCACTGTTTCATGGTCACTATAATGTAGTCAGTGTAGGGTGGATTTCATACATTTTTAAGCACTCTTTAATCCATGAATGTGGGATACTATCAAATGCTTCTTTGTAGTCAATCCATGCCATACTAAGATTCTTCCCCTTTATACTTTTCTCCACTATGACTTTATTTAACAAATGATCCTTTGTTCCATATGACTTTCTTTAATTGGCCTTTTGTTCTAGTGCCATAACTGAGTTTTCTTCTAAATTATTATAAACTGTTGGCATCAATTCAAGTGTATAGTTGTAATAAACATAAATTTTTATTTGAGACTTCTGACAGTTTTTCTTATGGATGTATTTTCCTTTTCTCTAATTTCTTTCTTAATCTTTTTGTATATCTTGTGTCTGGAAATAATTCTGGGCTTTTTGCATAATAGTAACAGTACATAATTTCTTTCTTATCCTCAGAAGTCCGCATTATCATCTTTATGGCTCTTCTTTTGCCTATCAATTTTTTTTGATTTATGTGGACTTCCCCCTGTACCTGGCCTGGCCCCATTGTAGGAATGTTTTTTCCAGTCCTGGCACCAGTGTGCCTACCAGGATTGGGCACTTTTTATATCTTGGGTCTTGTGCACCCAGTTATCTTTTTTAATTTTTGACCTACTTCTGTCCATGATATATGCTATATAAATAGAGTCTATATATCAGTGTAGTCTTGGTGAGATTTTGAGAAAAACACGGTCCACCTCGTGAAGGTGCTCAGCAAGACCTGAGGATGAATTCAACTTCAGCACTACTACTCTCCTTTGCTTGCTGACTTATCAGCTCTCCATTCAGACACCTCATCCAGAGTGTCATCCAGAGTAATAGTTGTGATGTTTTCTGATATCTGATTTAGATCAACGGACATAAAGCTGATCAGTTGCCATACTGGTTAGGGTGTTTGCCTCTCACATTTGCATGTTCTCCCTTGGTCTAAGTAGGGTTTGTCTCACTTCCCAAAAAAGATGCTGAGTGTTTCCCAGCTCAAACTTACCCAAGAATGGAGCTGTGAGCAGCAGCACAGAGTCTTGATGGTGCACTATAGGGGAAGAGTTGTATAAACCACTGTGGGCAGCAATTGTCATACACAGTATCCTCAAAACAGGAGAACATGTATCACAGACTGCGTACTGTGTCAGAGCTAGTCCCCCACTGGTGTAAAAATTGGATCTAAATGATTTGGTCATGTTGACTAATGTTGCCAAAATGGGCATGAGTATTTGCTAGTGGTAAGAGGGTTAAGGGCCAAGCCTATTCTGACCTACGCTAGGGAACCATGCTAATAGGGGGGGTGTACATGCCCTCTAGTGGTGTGCAGACCATAGAGACAAGCAGCACTGGATCAATAAGCTATTTGCTGCCTGGCACAGCTTGGGTTACCTTGGATAGCTCTGTTGAGCAAAAGCTGGCTGTAAAACTAGTCAACCTGCCAAAACATGAACTAAGAATTGCTAGACTTGGTGTTGGTTTACAGACAGGATGCAACTTGGAAGTAGAGATGGTACAAGCAACAGGAACATTCAATAAACAAAGATGAGTCTAACCAAAGCAACCAAGCAGCAGAAAAACAAAAATCTGACTCCAGTCACCAGGATGGAAGAAGCATCTGTTAAGTAAAACTTTAATCAACACAAGGGTATACAGATTTCACTTATAAATGTATTAATAGTCACATGTCCAAAACCTAGGATGTTCATTGGTCAGCAAATTATAAGGTCAATAGCATAGACTCCATTTATTTAAAATGGGTTTAAGAGTATTCACTCCATTCAAACCAGGTGTCACATTGGCTCCTAATATATTGATCCACTTATACTCCATATTCTCTGTTTTTGTGGTGACATCCCCAACCCAATGGATTATGTAACATTTTATAGAACCATAAACATAAACCAATGTGTACTATCCCTCTCAGAAATACATTAAAAAATGCATTTGCTTGGATATTTCTACATCTGTCCTACGTGGTCATTGATTTTTCTGTGCTTGTGTCAAGTATAAATCAATTCTGGTAGCCCTGTTCATATGGAGTTTATATTCAGTAGTTGTACTTCTGCATGGAACTACAATGTTTGTATCACCCCCCCCCCCCATTGCAAATGAACAACTTGAATCTGACAATGAGCCTACAACATTTAGATGTACAAGTATGTGTAAGAGTCAGATGATATAATGGGTATATATCATGACTGGTCTATATGGGAGAGTTAAAGTTAAAAACTAGAGCAGACCTGTGAAAAGTACATGGGCAATTCCAGTGAGACATCAGGAAAAAATAAATATTAACTGCTATGATAAATAGGGCATAAAGAGCAGGTGAAATGGAAAGAAAATTGCAAGTGCCACTGCAATTGATATGGTTTAAGAATGTAATTGGAACTACTTTTGTTTTCTTTTTCATTTTCCAAACATTAATACATCATCCATAAGAGGTTACAGAAGACCGGAAAAGATATCAGAAACCTACCAATTTCATAAGGAATGGAAACGTCACTTTCTTTTGAATAATTGCAGAAAGACAGTCTGAGTCTTTTGCTAGCAGTGTGCAGCCATAAATGAAACATATAATTTGGAATCGCTTACCAATGCAATGCATGCCAAATCTAATGAGAAATTTCTTTACACAGCATGATTTGGAAAAAACAAAGGTAGGAAACACTATATTTTTTTGAAGAAATAGCAGCCCAATTTGTATATTTATGAGCAAAAAGAAGACTTCACAAAAGTATAGTTTTACATTAAATATTCACTAATAAATCAAAAGAACCCATTCAATAATGTATTGTTTTGAACAACTGAATCCTGCTGCTGATACTTTTAGAAAACTTAAAAAGTGAATAAAAACAGGGACTTTCAGTGATGGCAGGTTGCTCTCTCTCTCTCTCTCTCTCGTTCTCTCTCACTCTTTTTTTTTTTTGAATAAAAAGTCTTATTGCTTGCAAGCAAAGGCAAATTAGATTAACAGGTTATGATAACTGACTAGTTTAGAAGATCTAGCCCTTTTAATAGAGAAGATGGCACTGGGAAAAAAAAATAAATGAAAAAGACATCAAAGCCAGGAATGGCCGCACTGCAGAATGCATTTCTATCCAACTTGACCTCAGACACGAGTAATAGTTTAAATGCCTCATTGCAGCCTTCCTTAGCACAAGTGTTAGAAATTCTAATTTAAATGACAAGCTCAATCTTTACATTAAAAACTCCAGAAGTGGCTTATGAGAAACTAAAAGTTTTATTGGTTCAGTCCTACTCATTTGCAGTTTGCAAAAGGATAGTAAGTAGATGCAAACAGTCACCGAAGATAAGATGGAGAAATTCGAAGAGAATAGTTGAGATAGAATATGGGGCCCTAAAGATAGTGCTTCAGGCTCATCTGTATACCAGAGAACACTGAGACAGTTGTTGTTGTGTCTTTTCCCGGTTAGGGGTCGCCACAGCGGAACTCCGGTCCGCTAATGATTGGCAGTAGATTTTTACGTACCGAGTTGCCAGCTCTGATGCATAACCTTCAACGAAAGTACGCCCATTCATGCATGTCTCCACATAGAAGAATAGCTGAGAATCGAACAGGACAACGTCTTACTGTGAGGCGACAAGGCTACCGCAGCACCACCACCGCAGCAGAAAGTTGTATAAAAAGTCATTATCCAAAGGTCAGGTTTTACAGAAGATGAGTTGCAGTTAGAATGAGTGCACAGAGTTTCAAGGCACTGATACAGAGTATTATTTATTATGTATTTGTTTATTATGCATTAGTGTTTGTTTACCTGGAAAGTCTGAATGGCTTTTTCAGTGGAAGCCCAGGGAGAAACGTTCTGCACAAAATATATAGACTATATTTACAAAAGGTTACAGTAAGAAAGAGAAGAGGAAGTACAACAAAAAACATTACAAACAGGAATTAGTTAATTCTGAGAAGACAAAAAGTGCACGTTACAGCAATGAGTGAGTGCACCAAAATAAGAAATAGAAATAAAATATATTGAACATTAAGTATGCATTCCACAAGTTACATACATGGCTATAGGCCTTAAATAATCAGGTGGTGTTCATTATTAACATCCATTTCCAGGTTTGGGCTTGTATACAACATTCATAGATGAATGATTTATCTGCTATAGGTGTGATAAGAGGGATCCAAGGAGTAGTGTGTAAGGAACAGAACAGTGGGGGTAAGTAGATGGTGGGTGTGCGGAGCTGTAAGGCAGAACAGTATATTGTAACTACAGCAGAACAGCAGTTAGATGAAAGACAGAAAAACATAGTGAAGTAAATTTGCTTTGCTACATACTTACAGAAAAGAAATCTCTCACAACTTAGGATGCCAGATAAAAAGCTTTTTCTGCAGTGAAGAGAGGGTGTACTGTGAACAGGACTGTAGTGTAGAAAGAAGACAGAAATGTAACAATTTTACTGTGGTTATGAGACTTTCTAGAATACAAAAGTTATGCTTCATGATGGCATACCCTGAATTTTTCAGGATAGTATTTCCAACAGATAAAAAACACATGCTTTGAATTGAGAGAAGCTAACATGATATATCCAACAGACACAAATCACGACCTTAGAACTAGGAGTCTCCAATCATGAACTTTGAGCACAGCAAGAATACTCTGAACAGGCTCTAGATAACAAAGAAGTTAGAGGGAAGGAAAAAATAAGATTTTAATGCTTTTCCTGTGCTCTTTTCCTGTGTTCCAGAAGATGATGCTTCACAGAGAGAAAAAATATCATTAACAGGTGTCGTGTAAGGTCAATTGGGGGTCAAATAACAGTGGAGCAAGATATGTAGAGGGTCTAGAAGTGGCTGAGGAATATAAAGAAATGGAAGTTGCTTACTGGGAATTGTAAGCCTGCTCATTTAACTGGTAAGTGGTATCTAAATGCAAGTTTGAATAATGGTGCTTTTGAAAGCAAAGGATCATTGCTCAGGGAGATACCTAAAATATATGGAAATAATTAACTGCAAATGAAACCAAGATACAATGTTTTTTTTTCCTTGCTGGAATGCTGTAACTTCTTTAGGGATCAATCATAATACATGATTTTCAAGCTCAGTGGAATTAAATAAATTAACTTATACCTGAGTAAACAACTTAGAATGTGTTAGACTAAAAGATAAAAAAGTGATCCCTCTCTTTAAGCAACAGAAAGATGGAATACTAAATGTGTTAAAGGGGACTGGTTGGTGGATGATCATGGATCAGAGATTGTACTTTGGTGGACTGAATGATAGGTATGCAATGTGATGTTGTGGGAGCTCATCTGTTGTGATTTCTGGGTGGAAGTTTCGAATCACCAAAACACTCTGACTAAATCATGGAAGTGGGATAGTGTATATGTTTAGATATATGTGGATCAAAAATCAGCATCAGTTTATGTGAAAATTATTTAAAATTGTTAACTATCTAATTTTTAGATATTTTTTTAGAAAGATTGATTCTCATTTAGTCGGGAGGGGGAGGTGGGAAGAAAGGAAAATGTTAATGTGCAAACTTAGTAAAAGAAGTCTCCAAATGTCATTTTTATATCATGCAAGGTAGAATATTGTAAAAGAAGGTAGTCTGTGTGAAGGATTCACAACAAATAACAGTGAAGAAGGAAATGAAACATGTTTCAGGCAAAAAGGTAGCCTCTGAAAACGCCTTATTGGGAAAGGGCTTACACTTTTTTCAGACAGAGTAGATTGGAGAAAACTGAAAGAGGCAAATGAGCAGCCTCATATATCAATGAAAGATATAGTACAAAAACAATTTATCTTGCAAACACAGCTAGAGATTCAAGAAATGGGTTACCTAATGTTGAAAAAGGCAAAAGCTGTTGAGATGTTGGGGCATTAAGAGTCTTGTTTTTTTTTTGTTTTTTTTTTTTGCAAAGGGTTGGTGCTGAAAATTTTATTGAAGTGTTAAGATTATGCTGCTGGAATGTTAATAATTAGTAAATCCAATTAAGTAGATTAATCTATATACTTGTACTAAGAAGTACTGTCCTCAGGTGGTATGTTTAGAAGAAACTCTCATTTGAATCTTTGCTTGTGTAAAGTTGCCAATGAAAGGATAAGATGTAACAGGCTTCTTTGATATTCAAACGGCAAAAAAAGGAAGGCAATATAATTTCAGAAGGGGTTTTAATTTCAATATTCAATAGATACCATAGGAGGAGAAGGAGGGCATTTTATAGTAATTAAAGGGTGATGAGAGGCTGTGTTCCTGAAGCTTGCCTTTATTTTCCTCAAGGATACGTATAGGTAGAAGTATAAGATATGTTAACAAAAATCACGAGGGGACTACAGTTTTAGGATGGGATTGGAATTTAGTAGTTGACTGAAGGGTATCTATGCAGGGTCTAGGAAGACCAGAATTTCCCCTTCAAGTGAAAAATTTTATGCAATATTGTAAAAGTGTGTGATTGTTATACTTTGCTAACTCAATAAAAGACTCATTTACCTGTTTCTTGATGGCTTACAGAGGATATTCAAGAATAGACAGGGTGCTAATCTCAGGTGAATAGTTACACTGGGATGAGGGGTTAGGGGCTACTCTAAATGATTGTGTAGCTCAGATTTTGACAATTATGAGTGGATCCAAAAAGGCAAAAGAAAGAGCATTGGAGATTTAATATATCACTTTGTGGTTGTAAACATTTAAAATAGACTGGTTTAAGGAGCAGTTAAAGACTTGGCATACTATCCCTGTGGAGTAGATAAGATATTATGAATTGATGGAATGCATTTAAAAACCTTTGAAGCATTCAGTGTACAGATGTACGTGGGAAGAATAAGACATTTCAGGAAGTTCCCTTGGAATCACTGGCAGGAATGGCTGAAGGTGATGCAGGAATTACATGCACATGCATACAAGGCTGTGTTGCAAGGCATAGAACATAAGAAGCCGCAAACTGAGAAAGTAATCATCCAGGAACTGGATTTTAAAGCTGTGTCCCTCAAACTTAGAGACTTAGGTGTGACTTTAAAGATGGAAAAGAAATTAGCACTTAAAGTAAGGGAGAACAACATAGGAATACTATCTTCTGCATTATAGACTCCAACACAGGGAGGATTGCTTATTTTCTAAGGAGTATTCTGGAGAGGTTTAGAAATCATTACTAAAAGCTTTATCAAGACGAGATTTTAGGTCCAATAATAACTGGTATGAGGGAAGAAGTTTTGGCTACTCCCTCCTTTCCAAAACATAGATGAATCAAGTGATTGCCTGAAAACCACTAATCCTATCAGGTAAAGACAAAAAATACAAGATAAATCCAAGAACATTGTACAAAATTAGGTACAGTTTAGGACTATTAATTAAAATTCTCACTAAAATCAAAAAGAATACTAACCTATAACATCCATCAGCAATCTAATAAACCTGTCCCACAAAGTGCTCTGGCAGCCATTTTCTTACTTGAAGTTATCCTTCATTGCATATGTAAAACACAAATTCCTGTGTCACATCTATTCACCAAAATATGGTCACTGCACCTATGTCCCATTGCTCCAGGAATGTAAACGTGGCCTCTCCTTCACTGAGAAATACACACACATTCACACACAAAGCCCATTTCCTTAATTCTGTGATCTTAGCTTAATTATTATCTTACTAAGCTTACAGCTCAAAATAGATGATTAAGATGCCCATCACATCACCTAATACTGAGGGAAATCTAACAGATCCCCTATTAAGTAGCCTTTTTTCCACATATTCCTGGTGAAAATTTGCAATCACACATCAAAGTCATCCAGAGTGATTTTACATGTTCCTAGGGAAGTACTCTGCTTGATAGAGTGTTCCAGAAATGGAGTATATATTGTGTTAGGTGTTTTTTATGTCATCTGTTCTTATTGATGTGATCTTATAGGTTTAGGTCTTTAGAATGGGTGTTTGCTTTCCCACTTGTATTTAGGTGTAGGAGTTCAAAGAGTGCTGGGTCATTCATAGCATGGGCGGTTAAACAGAGATCACTCCTCAGGATTCTGTATGACACTGAGTAGAGGGACACAGCTTTTAGTCTATCAAGGTAACTAAGGCTACTTGAGACCAGAGACCTTTTTGGTGAGGAAATGTTGAAGTTTCTAAAGCTGGTTTAGGTGCTTCATAAGGTGCATGCTGGGGGAGCATTATCTTTAATGATGACCCTAATAAGGGAAGAATAAGGTGGGATCTAACTTTTTTGAACTTTGAAGAGATGCCACAAAGGATTTTCTAGCCACCACAGAGACATGTTAGTCAAATGAGAGTTTATTATCAATGTACATACTCATGTCCACGGTGATTGTATCAAATTTAAGTGGAATGTTTTCTATATGGTAAGAAGTAGTGATGCCAGACTGACCAAAGGAAACTATGTTGTGTTTCTTGCTGTTAGGGGTAAGTCAATACCAAGTACCTTTTTGGTCCAGCCCTTGCTGGAGGCCTTGTGTACCAGGGGAATTTGATAACACCTCAACTTTGCAATCATCAGCAAACCTGGTTGGCCAAAGTGCCTTGATTCTGACGTTTATGTCACAGAAATATATACCAGGGAGGAGAAGAACCAGGACAGAGTCTTATGGATGACCACTAGAGACTTTTTTCTGTCTAGAGCAAATATCCCTGAACTTAATGGTATGGGATCTACCAGACAGCGGATTACTAATCTATCAAATTATGCAAGGGTCAGTGCTGACTAGGGAGAGATTGGGGAGAGTGCCAAATGACTTGGCAAGGTCTAGATAAGAGTGTGGACTGTATGCCTCTTATCCATGGCCGCACTAACTCTTTCACATAGCTCAAAAAGGTTGAGCAGCTGAGATCTACCTTTTACAAACTCAAACTCATGTGCATCTGGGGATGCAATATCATTGTTTGTTTGTTTGCTTATAATATGTTCCAAAGCCTAGCAAATAATACTATTGAGACTAATAGGGCTGTAATTCCCAGGCTCAGTAGAAGGACCACCTCTGCTCAAGTGCACCACAACTGCCATTCTCCACTCTTGGGGAATATAACCAGTAGAGAGACTTAGGATAAGGAGATGATGGATGGGGTTTTACTAAATGGGATTTTACACTTCTCAGCAGGCATCCAGGAATATTATCAGGACCCAGAGAAATTTTGTTCTTAATATTGGAAAATGCCAAAAGGATTTGGTCCAAATTGATTCCAGGAAGGGGGTGTGAGGTGTTGGTTGGTACAGGTAAGTTAAAATAGAATTTGCCAGCAAGAATGTTAACAATGTGTTTGTGATCAGAGAGGTAGGTACCATTTGAGATAAGTTCAGTACAGAATATTATGTTACTTCTAGTCTTCCTAAAATAGCCAAAGAAAGCCTTATGGTTATTTTTTGAATTAGTTGCAATCCTAGTTGGCTTTACATTTTCTAATGGTAATTTTGAGAGACATACTTACCACTTTTAAATCCTTTTTATAATGGTGAAGTGGACATCTTGTAATAATGGTCATGGGCTTTTTTATTTTTATTATTGAGTTTGCTCATGTGATAGTTTCTATCTTGCCATTATGCTAACTCTAGACTCATACAAATGTCTCAGTGCATCTATCCAAAATGGAGTAAAATTTAGAGCAGTAAGCATCACCCTCAGTTGCAAGATTTGTTTGGAAGCTGTACCATTTGTGGTTATCAATATGATTAGTAAATAGTAAATAGTTGGTTTTGGAGTAATCCCTGCATATAGAGGAGTTATCAGGGTCCATAACACAGTCTTGCAGAGAGAAGATCACAGCAAGATTGACAGATTTAACAAGGGAGCAGGTAACATGCAGGCTAGTGCAACTGGATAACTGTTTGTGAGGAGAACATCAAGAAGAGTGACATATCTATGGGATAGGTGGATGATTTGGTCAAAAGCATTGGCATTTACAAAGCCCAGAGATCTCTGAGCACACGTGGTGGTTGCAGTTTATATGAGTGGTATTTAAATATGTTGCTTTTGTCAAGTTTGATATCCAAGGGATCAGATAAGGTGCATCCTCCAGTTAGTAATACAAATCTTGAACAGGTATCAAATATTATGGGCTTAATTATTTTTAAGCTGCAAGCAGGAAAAGAATGAAGAACCAGCCAACATGACTTAAGGCAAAAATAAGTCTTTTGATGAACTTGGTAAGCTCTTTCACTCCAAGATGGCACTTCATCAGACCATAAAAACTCAATAAAATACATCATTTATATGCTGATTAAACCCTTAACAATTTCCAGTGTAATAGTTAATGAAACAGATCACATGACCTTAAAGCCAATTTTAAAAGCACCACACTATTTAACCCAAACTTCTTATCTGCCTGTAAAGTTATAATCCATCTCATCTCAGCTTGCTCCATTCTGTTTATAAGATCACCCTTTTCTGATCATCAACAATAAACTGTAACACCAAAAATTTAAAGAAATGTGTATCCACATAAATGTTCATATGCATTGCTAGAGCATTCATGAGTTTCTTCTTATATACATCATACATATGTTGCAGAATGCACTCCTTTATTTAGAAACAGGAAAAAGTTGTGCATACTGCCAAATAAACTAAATCTCTACTTCTGCAATCTGCATAAAGTCTTGGTCTATAACAGATCCCTGTATTGGGATGGATAAAATGTGAAAGAGTCTTAACATATTCACAGACATTACAGGATCCATTATTTGTTCGACTGGTCTTACTACAGATTGAAGGGAATCTGTTGTTATATTTGAGTAATTTGGAAGTGAATGCAGCTTGTTCCGTAACAGAAACTATGAGCATGGAAGTGCTTTGTAGCTCTCTAAAAGAACTGGAGAACAAGTTGCTCAATTTTAAACAATTGCAATGGCAAAGACTGCACTTTCAGGCTTGCCTAAATTTTAAAATTTTAAAGGAGAGTATTCTGCAACATATGTATGATGTACGTAAGGAGAAACTCATGAATGCCCTAGGGAAGCATGTGAACGTTTATAGGGATACACATTTGTTTAAATTTTTGTGTTACAGATTATCATTCATGAATTGAGAAAGGGTGATCTTATAAATGGAATAGAACAAGCCAAGATGAGATGGACTTACAGGCTTGCCTGAATTTTAATGTTTTTCCTTGGGGACTGTGTATTGTTAAAATGCCTACCTAAGGAAATACATTTCCTGAGCTATTGAAAAAATGGCAGATTCTTAATTTAGATGTAAGTTTCAACTATGTGAAACTGTTGATTGATTTCTTTAAACCATCTAAAGAACAATTGCTTCATGAAATCAGTCTGCTACAACAGACTCTTAATGTTAAGTATAGCTCAGACATGCATTTACTGACAATTGATGAACTATATAGTAATGTTTTGATGTATGACCTGAGGTTACAAAGCCAGAAATGGAAGAAAATCGAGCATGATTACAGTGACTTCAAAGCTGGTGATATTTTTTCATGGCCGAGAAATAGGTTGCAAAATAGCAATGCTCCATCTGACACTGGAACTGTTGATGAACCAACTGATTTAAATGATTGTGATGAGAGGTTATATGTTTATACAAAGGCTACCACACTATTTCTTTGCTCTCCACCTCTGATAGAACTACCTCGGATAAAACTGCACTGAGTAAAGAACTTAGTGTTTTGAAGCTGTGCCGGACGTATGGAAGAAATCTTATGCCGCTGCTGCCTCTTCATCCACATCAGTTTTCTGAGTCTACTTGTTCCATTGAGAATTGAAGAGATTTTCAGAACAGGGAAATCACTGAGACAAAGCAGGAAGCCATGCAAGGTGTCATTTGATCGGGCTTAATCAATGGATGTTTTCATATGGTAGAACAAAAAGGGTCATTGATTCACAATATTTCTTCAGTCTGTTTAACTGATGACCAAATTGCAGTGCTTAATAAAGGCCTATCTTTTGTACTAGCTAGCCATCCCAATGTATGTGATGTTATACTTGAGCTAAAACTCTTTGTAAGGAATATGATGCTTAAAACTATGTTTCCCAATGCCATACAGGGTTTGAGCTTTAGGAAAACCCAACACATTTGTTCGAACTTTACATCCACTATTGGAAGCCTTCTCTAAGACTTGTGAAGCTGAGTTTATTAGATCTTTATCAACACCACATGCAAGTAAGTTTCATAACTTGACTGAGTGTGAGCATTTAGGGTTGAAGCAGTTACATGATCTTCAGTCAATCCAAATATGGCCGACTGATAAAGGTGGAGAGATCACTATAATGGATAAAGATTTTTATTTACAGAATATGTTAGATATGCTTTCTGACTCTGAAACTTATGCCTGTATACAAGAGGTAAATGTGAATAAGTTAATTAGACATGTTTACTCTGGGTCTACTTTATTTAAATGAAAACACATTACGTCGAACACCACTCCATTGACACATATACACCGAACCGCAAAATAATCGAATGCACAAAACCACGAAATTTGAAATGTCGAAGTGTTTTGGTTGGCCCGTCTGAGCTACAGATCCGTAAGGTAAGTGTGTGATAGTTACGGACATTAGGGTTAGGATTAGGGTGCGGGTTAAGGTAAGTGCATAGATAGGTAATGTAAGATGGGTAATGTATTTAACGTTTAGTGAAGGGTTTGAGGTAGGGGTTTGGTTAGTGTACGTGTGTGCTTTATTTATTTTGTTTGGGTATAGCTCCGTAGGGTAAGTGTGCAGTAGTTACGGACCTTAGGCTTAGGGAGGGGTTAAGGATAGTGCATAGATAGTGATGTATGTGGGGTTTAGTGTAGGGTTAGAAGTAGGGTTTTGGTTGGTGTATGTTTGTAGTTTATTTATTTTGTTTGGGTGGATAGTATGTTTCAAGTGGTGGGGTTGGCCAAGTATGACAATTTGGTATTTTGAGTTTCGCGGTTTCGTGTGTTCGATTATTTCTCAGTTCGGTGTATATGTGTCGATGGAGTGGTGTTCAATGTAACGCGTTTTCGTTTAAATAAAGTAGACCCATTTACTCTATGTTGTATGACTTTCTTATGTGTGAGCTGCTTACTTATGAGTTGTATAAATATATGTTAGTTGAACAACCTTTAGTTCCAGTTCTGTACGGCCTCCCTGAAATACATAAAAATTCTCTGAAACTACCCATGAGACCTGATGTCTCACGTCATGATTGTCTGACAGAAACTCTTTCTATATATGTGGAAAAGAAAATAAAGCGCTTTCTTGATAAAACACCATCAGTGTTAAAGGATACTAAAGATTTTCTCTGTAGCCATTAAGTTTTCAATAGAAATTCTAATGGACTGTCAGACTGTCTGTTAGTTACACTTGACATCTGTTCTCTTTTTACTATTATTCCAAATTAACTATGATTAGATTATGATAGAATGTTTCTCACTAGACACAGTATGTATTCCAATTCACAAATCTGTTTGACCTGTCTCTTATTAGAATTGATTCTTGAAAACAATGTTTTTATCTTTGAAGAAAAGTTTTACTTGGAAAAACCTGGAGTGGCTATGTGCACTGTATGTGCCAATAGCTACACCAATATGGTGCCAGCTTACTGGGAGCTGACTAAGGTATCTGTTAATAATAATTTTTTTCAGTACATTAAATTTTATAAACATTTTGTGTATGATGTCTTTTTTATTTGGGATGTTCCTGTATCCTGTTTACAATAATTTGTTAGGTATCTTAAAGGCACCACGACTTCTTTAAAATTCACTATTAAATTCTCTCAGAGAAGCATTGATTTTCTTGATGTAACATTAACTAAAACATATGATGGCTGCACTACTACTAGTTTATATAGAAACCTTGTAGGAAGAATAATGTGCTACAACGTTCCAGTATGCATTCTAAATCTGTGTATAAAAATGTTAAAAGTCAATTTATGTGAGTTTCTAGACTGAATAATAATGAAGGAACTCTACATACAGCCTTTCAGTATCTGAGTGTTGACATTTTAAATGCAGAATATTCTAGGAATGATGTTAATAAGATTATGGATGAGCTGCAGCCTATTAGAAATAGTGTTAGACCATATTTCTCCTCAGTGGAACACCTTGATAGTAACTCTGCTCCAATATTCAACAAACTGGATGCCCTCACTAGACTTCCCTTACTGATATACACCTAATTTGTGATGTAGTAAAACAGAACATGCATATTTTGATGGCTGATGAGGGGCTGAGACATAGTAGGTTCAGGACCTAAATTCTGTTTTAAGAATAAAAAATTTTGAAAAAGACAACTATGTTATAAAAATTGTCACACTGAAACTGTGACATTAGATTATGTTGGCACCTTTCCCTGAGGATCCTGTAGTGCCTGTGACTATATTCACACTCTTTCATATTTTATCCATTCCAATACAAGGATCCTTTTCCTGTTTCTATGTAGGAAAGACTAACTTCTCCTTATAGGAGCATATTCTGCAACATATGTATGATGTTAGTAAGAAGAAACTCAAGAATGCCCTAGTGAAGTATGTGGACGTTTCTGGGGATACACATTTGTTTAAATATTTGGTGTTACAGATTATTGTTGATGATCAAAGTGGTGATCTTATAAATAGAACAGAACAGGCCGATATGGGATAGGTTATAACTTTACAGGCAGATAAAAAGTTTGGGTTAAATGGCATGGTGCCTTTAAAACTGGCTTTAAGGTCACGTGATCTGTTTCATTAACTATTGTATTGTGAATTGCTAAGGGTTTAATCAGTATATAAATGCTGTGTTTTGTTGAGTTTTTATGATTTGATGAAGTACCGACTCAGCGTGAAACCACTTACCAAGTTCATTAAAAGACTTATTTTTGCCTTAAGTTGTGTTGGCTGGTTCTTCATTCTTTTTCTGCTTGCATTATTATTTTTTGGACTAGTCTTTACCCCTGTAGCTTATCGTTTTTATCTATTTTTAAGAAATGTTGGGGAGCTTTGGACTAGAATCAGTTTATGTCAGCTGTAATGCCTTTTTTTTTCCCATTATATTCACTTATATGAAGAAAAATAATATAACGCTATATAGACAACCTTTTTGAGAATTTAATACTCTGCATCCACTCCATCCCTTTTTTTCTACTTGTGCCATGTCATCTTAAACTCCTCTATGTATTCACTGTCCTAAGCCTTCTACTAGTCTGTTCCATAAATCCATAACCATCTTCATGAAACACTTTCACAGATTAAAAAAGTAGTTAGTGCTTACAATGTAAAGCCTATGTCTCCTCCTCTTCCTCTCTCATCTTTCCTTTTGGTTCAGAAGAACCTCTTTATATTTCCTTGATATGATCATGTTCACCCATATTACATCTCTGGGCTCTTCAAGTCTTTACTGAGTAGTGATCCAGCTGCTCTAGTCTTATCATATATTTTCTCTTTCATCCAAGATATGCTTCTAGTGGCATTCATCTCTGGTCTCCTTCCTGCAGCTTAATGTCCTTCTCCTTACATGGCCTCCAGAAATGCACACATTAATAATGATGAGGTCTGACCAGAATCAAGTGCATTGGGGTCATTATCTGTTTCTGAAGTCCATCTTCCGAGGAAAGGACCCAAGATTCTCTTTGTTGCTGTCACTAACCTCTCACTCTGCTCCTGGGTGTCCAACCTAATTTTAGATCAATACTCTTAAGATATTTTTTCTGTCTGTTGCCATCATTTCTGTTCTTTCTAGCTAACATTTCACACTGGAGGTGTTATGGCAAAATAGTAATACTCTGAATGTTTAAAAAATAGACATCCAAGGCCACCTTTCAGACAATCTGGTCACCCTTTACAAATACTTCCTTAAATTCTTCCCCTGGCTACCTTCCGCTACTGCACCATCAAAAAAGAGACTGGTCTTGCTCTCTGTTCCTTCAGGTATGCTGGGATCAAACATGCTGAAGAATGCTAAACCCATGTGGTACTCCTGTAGTCATTTAATTTTTCTCATCATCCATTTAATCACAGCCTTCTGTGCCTATGTCTTCAGGCTTTCCCTATTACAAGTCCTCCAGTTTCCATAGCAGCTACCCAAGTGGCACCAAGTGAAAGGCCTTGGGAGATTCCAGGTACATCATGACTGCTAGCACTTCTCTTAAAAGATCTCCTAAAATCCACTGCAGCAGGATAGTCTGACAATTTCATCTGGCCATGAACCTATGCTGATTGTTGTCATGTGAATTGTTATCCTCTGTGAAGACCAGCCTTTCCCTCAGGATTCTTTCCAGAATTTCTCTGCTCTTTCTATTAGGCTAGCAGGCCTGTAGTTCTATAAATTGTCACAGTTTCCTTCCTCCCTTACACAAGGTCACCATGCTCGACGTTTTCCATTCCTCAGACATTTCAGCAATAGGGAGATATCTATTAAAGAATTCTGTCTGCAGATTTGACAGCATACTTGATGAATTCCTAAGGCTGCTGGAAAATAGCCCATCTGGCCTTCCTCCTGACAGCTTCTTCTCTCTCCCTCTATCCTGATATATGTCTATTGCTCTAGCTATCCTTTTCCACCTACCCACATGGCTCCCCCACCTTGCATTCTATAATGAAGACTAATGTAATAAAGTCATTTTGTACTTCTGATTTTTCCAAGATAAACATAATCTTCCTCTGATGTATCTTCAACCTGGCCAATCTGTCCATCAATTCTTCCTTCTTGTTTTATACCTAAAATATCGTCTCCTTCTTGACCCATGTGATAGCTCCCTTTCAGCTTGAGCCCTCTTTATTGCCTGTATGACATGTGATAGCTCCCTTTCAGCTTGAGCCCTCTTTATTGCCTGTATGACATGTGATAGCTCCCTTTCAGCTTGAGCCCTCTTTATTGCCTGCATGACACGTGATAGCTCCCTTTCAGCTTGAGCCCTCTTTATTGCCTGCATGACATGTGATAGCTCCCTTTCAGCTTGAGCCCTCTTTATTGCCTGTATGACATGTGATAGCTCCCTTTCAGCTTGAGCCCTCTTTATTGCCTGTATGACATGTGATAGCTCCCTTTCAGCTTGAGCCCTCTTTATTGCCTGTATGACACGTGATAGCTCCCTTTCAGCTTGAGCCCTCTTTATTGATGATGATTTGCCATCTCCATCTCCCACCCCTCTCAATTCCATGACTTGTATGGTTTGTCCTTTAATGGATAGTTTCGCATTACCTAGTACCCACACTGGCCTTTTCCCCTTTGTAGCCCTTTTTTGAATTGTCATCAAACCTCGCTCCTCCACTACAAACCAGGTTATCCAGGTTTGATTACTAGCTTGAGTGAGTGATGGCACAGCCTGAAGGGATGGGCATGCCTATGCCAGGGGAGGGAGGTGACATGGGTATCTCAGCAATGATCCCTGGTGGAGATTGGGGATATCACTGGGAAGAAGAGTGTTCCTAAGAGAAGATGCAGAGAGGTATTGACCAGGCTGCCATGGAGGCACTGTCCACATTGCAAATCTACTCCATGGATGTAACTACATTTCCTCAAGGGAGTGGGGACTGGGTAAGGCATACAATTAAAAATACCCTGGACATTTAATGGTCTGATTCCTGAGATAATTCCAAGAAAACAAATGCCTCTTCTTTTATCTATTATCTATTCTTGCTATACCCCTCTAGTGATGAATTTATTAGTATGGCAAAAATTGTTTGCAGTAGTGAATTGCATGATATAAAGATGAGAACTTCTAATATTACATATTCATATAAATCTTGGCTTATACTTAAAGATTTGCTAGTAAGATATTAATTGTTGTTGATATGTAAAAGTTTGATGTACTGATCAGCTACGGACCTATGTAAATAGTAATTTGTTTGTTTTATAATTGATTTGCTTATTTATTGGTCTGAAACCAAATAAAAAAATAAATAAATACAAAAGACCTTGAATGGATGCAAAGACAGCTGAGCCCCCAAGTCCTTATGACCTGTGACCAGCCCCAACAATACCAGACCATGTTTGGTGGGTAGGAGATTAGTTTGCACACCCCACATGAACATGGGACAGTTGGGTGTGTAGAATGATGAAAGGGGACCCCAAAAAAAATTAATTGTCATCAAACCTTTGTCCACATTACTGTGTAGTCTATCTGTAATCCATTTTATTAGCATATTTGCTCTCCTAATTTGGAGCAGCACCCTAACTCATGTTTAAGATCCCCATCTGCTCATCATAATCTCTTAAATTCTCACATCACTTCATTCGCCTTTGTACTCTTATTTTCACCCCTCATTGTATCCTTTGTGAAAATCTTGTATCAGTTGGTTGAACTCCTCAAACTCAGTACCTTGTCTACTTCAGTAATTAGAGTTTCCTGCCCTGGTCTTGACAGATTCAGGTCCTCCATGAGTATAACCCTCTGCTACTTGACTGTTTTATTCTATTATCCAGTCTCTCATGTTCCTCCGTGCCTAACTCTGACAGCTGACTCATTAAATATGTCCATACCCACCGGGGTACTTTCCTTAGATTTTGAGTCTGCCCACGCCCTAATTCCTTTTATGGAAAGATTGTTTTAGGTCCACTCTGGTACCTCATGTTTAATTCCATCCATTGTGTAGATCACTATTTTTCCTCACCTTTCCTCACTTGCATATCATTTCAGAACAGACTCTATCCAGTCAATATTCTTGTCCCACCCTTTCCTGCTACTGGCCTCATACTACTGCGGTATCAGCAATGCATGTCCATGTCTATCTATAAGTGTTGAATTTATATAGACACGCATTGTTTTTGTCCTGATGTAGGAGGAGGAGAAGAAGACTCTGCATTGTGACGTTTAATGTTCCCTACTCAAGCTAAAAACTGCTGACTCTCATTCACAACTGCATCTATGTTTACAGATACATAAATATATTATACAGTAAATCCTCTGTCCTTCCTGCTACAGATTCCTTGGATGAGGATGCAGTGTTGGGTGAGAGGTCTTTGCACTATTCTTCACTGATGCCTTCACCTTTGCCTTGTGGTTCTGATGAAAAGGAGTCTGTTAGCCCTGACTCTCCTTTCAAGGAATTGCCCTTTGGGGACACAATTGCTAAGATGATGGAATTCTTTAAGTGGGATTCTTCTCAAGTGTCTGATACTCAGAGAAGATACTATGAGCTGCTTTAGGTGGATACTCCTAAACCATCAGCAGTTTCTCCTGTGTTGGCTGCCTTGTTAGATACTTTCATTTCTGCTTCCAAATCTACTGATTCTCAGCCTCCTGCTCCTAAGAAACCTGATAGGTTCTATAAGGTCCCTGAGGATTGCCTATTTTATTTAAATGTCCTTCTGCTGTTCCTGTTGTAGTCTCAGTTTCTTCTGACAAACATTCTAAACTTTTGCCTTCTGATAAGGATAGCAGGGCAATGGAGAAGATTGGCAGGAAAGATAACACTGCTTCTACTTTGGCCTTAAGAGCTATTAATTACCAGACCCACATGAGCAGGTATGCTCTGACCTTGATTGCTCAGGCTTGTCAGGTTATATCTGCCCTCCGGAGTCTGATGGCAAACCCTCTGCCTTATCTTTTTTAGGTTCTGCTTCTCAAGTTACTCATCACTCTGTTAAGTGTAGCTATGATGCTGCTGAAGCCTCTTCTAGGGCTGCAGCTTTTGGGTCCATCAGGAGGAGGTATTCTTGGCTTTGTTTCCAGTCTCACCCTGAGGACATTAAGGCCAAGTTGTTGGATGTTCCTTTGGATAATACACATCTTTTTGGGCTACTGCTACTGACATGTTTAAGTTTCTTAAGAGAAATGCAAAGCCTTGCAAGACCTTAAACATATTTTTGTCTCACCTATTCCTAAGTTCCATAGGAATTATTCTTTTAGGTCTGCTTCTGTTCACAGGCAACCCAGCCAGACATCTGAGAGCAGGAATGGTAGGAGGTGGGCCCCCTCTACTAAGACTTCTCAGATTTCTGTGGCCAATAAGCCTCCTTTGTTGGATAAGCCTGCTTTTCTTTGACAACTCAGTCTCCTCCCTTCTTTTAGACCAGGTTTCATTGTCCCTTCTTTCTTTGTCTTCCAAACTGGTTTCTCATCACTTCGGACTCTTAGGTTCTTTCTATCATCCATCAGGGTTACTTCATGGTATGGAAAACTCTCCCTCCTTTTTCAGGGATTCCTTAACCTCCTCTAGAGCAACTTCCTCATTTCTGAGAGATTCTAGAGTCCCTGTTGAACCAAGGAACCATTCAACCTATTCCCCTTTCCCAATTTGGAAGGGGATTTCTTGCAGAATGTTCCTGGTTCCTCAAAAGGAGGGCAGTTGGAGACCTATTTTGAATCTCTCCTGGCTCAACACATTTCTTCAGATCCCTTCTTTTTATATGCTTTCTTTTCAAACTCTGTTTCCTCTTTTATTATCCCAGGTTTTTCTGGTGTCCTTGGATCTGAAAGATGCTTACCTTCATTTCTCTATTCACCTTTTCTTCAGGAAGTTTGTACATTTCTCAGTGTCGTCCTCTCATTTTCATTTCTCTGCTTTGCCCTTTGGCCTTTCTACTGCCCCAAGGGTAATCACAAAATGCCCAGCTCCAGTGATTGCCTTCTACAGGCTCCAAGGCAATCAACGTTTTCCTTATCTAGATGACCTGTTGCTTCAGGCATCTTCTTCCAGTTGATTGTTATAGGATCTGTAGTTCACCATCCCTCTTCTTCAAAGTTTGTGGTTTACTGTTTGTCCTGACTCCTTCTCAAGATCATGTATAGGTGGGATTCAGTATTCAGATGGTGCCAATGCTGGTCTCTCTTCTGCCTCTAAATGTATTATCGTTGACAGCCTTTTTTCAGTCTCTTCTTCCTCTGACTGCCATGCCAGCCGTGGAGTTTCTTTAGGTCCTGGGATTCATGACCTCTTCCATTCCAATGCTTCAGCTTCCCAGACTGCATATGTGGAAGCTTCAGTGGTACCTTAAGTCAGTTTTGCTGCATTATCTTTACCCTCTGGATTTCAGTGTACCTCTCCTTCCCTGTTTCAAGAAGGAATTCAAGTGGTGGATTCAATGGTTTGATTTCAATCCAGGCCAGCCCTTTCAGCCTCCAGTCCCTTGCCAAGGGCTGTATGCCGATGCCTCAGACATGGGGTGGGGGAATTCTCTTGGTCAGCTGAAGATTCAGAGTCTTTGGCCTCTCCATCAGATGTCAGACCATATCAACATCAAAGAGAGGAGAGCTCTGATTTGGGCCCTTCAGATTTTTCACCCCATGCTCTCTCCAGGCACGTTGAAGATGTACACAGACAACAATACAGTGATATGACATGTCAAGAAGCAGGAGACACAAAATGTCACCTCCTCTGCAGGATGTTACTTCAGGCTTGAGAAGTGGCTCTCAGTTATCAGTTAACACTTCAGGCAGTATACATTCCTTCAGAGCACAATCTAGGGTAAACTCTCTGAGCTGGACCAAAACACAGGCTCACGAAGGTATGCTTCACAGAGACATGTTTTTGGACATTGTCCATTGGTAGGATATTCCTCGGGTAGATCTTTTTGCCTCCCATCTGAACAGGTAGCTTCTGTTCCAGAGTGCCATGCCATTTCCTTTCCTTTCCTTGGATGGGGAGGTTTCTTTATGCTTTCCCTCCTTTTCATCTACTCCCAAGAGTCCTGCAGAAGATTCAGCTGGACTCCCCAAAAATCTTGCTAGTGACTCCCTTTTGGCGGAGACAGCACTGGTTCCTCCTCTTAATACATATGGCCAGGGGCAATCAACACACATTACCTCACTGGTTGGAGATCCTCACACAGGACAATGGGCCTCTCATCCATCTACACTTGTCCACTGTGCAACTGACATTGTAGGTGATAGGGTTTTGATCCCTGTCAGAAACCTGTTTTCTGAGGACATGCTCAGGGTTTTACAGTAGGAAAGAAAACCCTCAACCAGAAAATCATATATGACAAAATGAAAAAGATTTTCAGTCTGGTGCCATACTCATAACAGGACCATTTTTCAGTGTGTGTGGGGGGGTCAGTCTGGTTCTTTCTTATTTGAGTGTGTTGCTCCAGTCTGGCTTGGCCTATTCTTCTGTGAAGGTCTATTTGTCAGCCATTTCTGCTTTTCTACCCTTAAATCCTCCTTTGACTTCTTGTTTTGAGGTCAAATAATTTCTTAAAGGTGTCCTGCATATTAGGCCTCCAAGAAAGCATATTTCTCTTCCTTGGGGCCTTAATTTTATTTTGGAAAATTTGACTTAGGCTCCTTTTGAACCTGCAGATTCTCCTTCTTTTCTGCATTGTACCCAGAACACTGTTTTGTTGCTGGCTCATACTTCTACTTGGAGGGATTCTGAACTCCAGGCCCTTATGGCCATTCCTCCCTTTTTGTTTTTTCACAGGAACAGGGCGTCTCTCCATACTAATACTTCTTTTATTCCCAAGATAGTAAAGGAGTTGTCCTTGAACCAGATGGTACAATTCCTTTTCTTGTTCCTTTCTTCTCTGTCTGCTAGTGAAAGGCTACTGTACGGCTTGGATTTGCACAGACAGCTCAGGTACTATTTGGATAAAACTAGGACAATTCATAAGCCTGATCAGCTTTTTGTTTCCTTTCATCCCAGATATTTGGGTTTGGCTGTTTCTAAGCAAACCATCTCCTCCTGGGTATCTACGGCCATTTCCTTTTGTTCTTCTTTTCATTGCAAATCTATGTCTACTTCAGTTAGAGCTCATTTGACTAGGGCTGTTGCCTCTTCTGGTGCCTTCTTCAAGGGGTTCAACAGCAATTCCATCCTTGGAGCTGTCACTTGGTCTTCACTGCATACCTTTACTAAGCATTATAAGTTGGATATGGTTTCTATGGCCAGAGCAAGTTTTACGGAAACCATTTTATGTGGGCTTGTTGAAGGCCCTTCTCAGCCTTCCACCTCCCATTCTGTTTCTTGAGCTTTTTTTACTCTTCCTTCTATGAAAAATACTGCAACAGCGATATAAAAGGACACAGTACAGTTGTGTAAAAATCTTACCATAACAGTAGATGTCCTTCTCTTCACTGTTGCAGTATTCGCAACTTCCCTCCAAAGCCCCTCTTGTTTGTTCTGCATTTTTTCCTTCTGAATGTGCATGGACTCCTGTGTCCTATGGTGACTGTTCTCTTCTGGGTCTATTCAGTTCTAGGCAGTTGTGTCTGTACGTCCCTTTTATGCCCTACATTCTGTATGGGGAGCATAAATGTGACGTACAGCACATCCAAGATCTTTTTTAGTCTTTTTCATACTGACCGAGCATCGGGCTGCCATTGCCAGGACATCGCTTCTATGAAGAATACTGCAACAGTGAAGAGAAGGACATCTACTGTTATGGTAAGATTTTACACATTTGTACTTTTTGCATTCCTGTCACATATCACTTGTTATTTATTCAGTTGTATTTACATATTTATTTATATTTTCTTTGGTAGTTTGATACAGATGACTAGAAATGTGTGGCTTCAGGATCTATAACAGAGCACTGAGAATGGGCACATAGCTACTCAAAGTCACACAATATACAACATTCCCGCTTTTATTACTGAATGCATTTAATAAACAAAACTGAATGCATTAATGAACAATTTAGTAGTCAAAGCTGTGTTATCGGTAGGGAGCAATGTAGAATAAAATGTTTCAAAATATACATGCCTAGATCCACACAAAATATTGACAATGGGGGGCTTTGCCCATTGTATCCTGTATTGAATGGGGGAGGGGAATTGCTACAATAAACACACTTTCTAAATATTGCATACTTTCATTTTTCTCACAATAGATAGCACGTCTAACTGATATCATTGCTTTGATCTTCCTCCCGCCACATTCCATAATCGGAAATATAAACACTGCATGCTGCTGCTGCTGACATTTTCCCAGTCCATCTGTCCAAATGTCTCATACTGCACATGAAGCTGACTGTCGTAAAATAAAAGCTGTCTGTGGTACACTGGTCCTTTGTAAAATCAACAGCTTTTGTAAGTTAACAAATGCCAGTGTTACTCTACCATTTCTTAAATTACAGATGTGATTCTGCTAAGTTAGCTGGCCTGATGATACCATCTAAGACACAATAACATAAATATATTTTTCTGATAAGTAAACCCTTGAATACTTTATGTGGTATGTATAAGCCAGGTCCTTGCCCCAATGAGAGGTCTGCAACTGTAGTAAGTGAAAGGACTCACAGAATGAAGAAATAATTAAATAGGAAACTAACTACAACAAGCCTCATGTGTTACACAGCATGACTTTTTTTTTCTGCTGATTTCCAAGTCCTTCTGACAGAACTGGTTGGTCTTAGGATATAATATAGGTGTATCTAGAGGGTATATATTATTTCCTCGAAGAGGCGTTACATTGAATGCCTCTTCATTGCCCCTAAAACCGCAAACTTTCAAAATATCGAACCCCCACATAAGCGATTTCTTTCCCTTGGAAAGAAATTGCTTGCCCTATAAACACCAACAAATAACCACAAACTCTACACAGTGGGGGGGCTTTGCCACCTCCACCCCCCAACATGGGGGGCTGTGTCACCCGCACACCCCCTAACTAAATATACCAACTCTGAGATCGCACTACAGTGGGGAAATCGGCAAACTGACTAGAATGGCCAAGCGGTTTCTTTCCCAAGGAAAGAAATCACTTATGTGGACGTTCAATGTTTTCAAATTTCAAGGTTTCATGGAAAATGTCTGCCTGGTCTGGTGCCTTTGGCTGAAGTCAGATTGCAATATGGCATTACTGTAGATTTTCCTACAGAATTTCTGCTTCTGTGCTTCTACAATCATTTGCATTCCAGCTTTGTTGCTAGAGTCTTATATTCTTCTTATCAATTGCCTGATTAAAATTGTATTCCTGTATACTGCTGTTTGATACATTTGCTACTCATATCTCTCAACCGTACGGAATTCCTCAGAATTTCCCAGTTTTGAGGTTAAAATAATGGGATGCCACAAATTCCTGAGTGGCTCCTTCAAATCACGATTTTTTTTCTTTATTTACACTACTAGTACATTAAATTTATTATGATGGCCAAGGCTGTAGCGATACGATAACCATGTTTGTTTATGTCTGTGTGTGTCTGAATGCCTGTGTATGAAAGAGTGTTGTCTGTGTATTGCTGAGGTTAATGTGAATGCCAGAAAATCATTGCAATAATCAGAAATATCAAGACCCACCACAAGTGGACCACTTTGTGTTATTTCTTCTTTTACCAACAGGCAGCCGTACCAGTCTGAGTACAAGGTATTTGGCATACCACCCATAAATTATACAGCACTGGGGGTTACGGCTGCAGTGTGGGGAAATAAATAAGTGCAGGGTATTGGACAGTTTAGATATGTGAAGCAATGGGTCTACTACCGGAGATTAAAATTACACTATTTTGAAATCCAGTAGTAGATGCCTACTAACGCGAAAGTGCATTTCACCGAAAGTGCACTTTCACGAACACCAACTTGATTGAATGGTTATGGACCTTAGGGTTAGGGCTTGGGTTAAGAATAGTGGATAGCTAGCAGGGCTATCCACTATCCTAACCCAAGCCGTAACCCTAAGGTCCATGACTACCGCACCACAGTGGAGGAAATTGTATGTCCTCCACGGTGCAGTAGTCACGGACCTATGTCCTCCACTGTGGTATGGTAGTCACGGACCTTAGGGTTAGTGCTTGGGTTAAGGATAGTGGATAGCTATTAGGGCTATCTACTATCCTTAACCCAAGCACTGACCCTAAGGTCCGTGACTACCGCACCACAGTGGAGGGCATTGCCCGTTCGTTCTAGTGGTGTTCACGAAAGTGCACTTTCGGTGAAGTGCACTTTCGCGTTAGTGGGCATCTACTACTAGGTTTTGAAATAGTGTAATTTCGATCTCTGGTAGTAGACCCGAGGCAATATAGGCTAATGATTTTCTTTCCTCGTTATTTTTTTAAGAATTTGGACAGCTACTTAAAAGTTAGGGAAGCAGCCCTGCATTTGGTTCACACCCCATTCATTAGTGAATTACCATAGCTTTGATTTCTGAATGTGCCATTGACCCAAGGTGGTAATTAAAGCAGTAATTTATTTTCAGTTTTGTTAATCTTATTTCAGCCGAGTGCAACATTTGTATAGCACGACATACTTGCTAGGTTATCCAAGGCTCTTTAGGACCCTGGAGATTGCTGTATGGCAGACAGGAGAACCACAGTCAGTTTCCTTTTGTAACAAGGAATGACAATATTTGCAAGTCTGGACTTTTCAGGCCTCAAAGACTCTCCCCATCCAAGGTCCTAATGCATCCTTGCTGTCCTCCCCTATGCATTCAAAGGATTTGTTCCAAGAACTTTATGAGAGCAATCTCAGCTCACCTCCTACAGGGGTGGTTTTGGAGTAGATTTCTCTGCAGGAAATATTCCACATCCTGATGCCCCTTTTACTGTAACTATATTATGGTCCTGCACTGCTTAGGAATGAAGTCTTTACAAGATGACAAGCTGGCTGAAACCCTTCTCTTGTAAATTCCTTCATATTTCCTACACTAGCAATGCCATGCCATCACCCAAAAAGGAAGCTATGTGCCATTACTTGCAAAATACTCTGTGCTGCAGTTGGAGTTTAGCTGATAGTTTGAAAGTAATAGGCACCAAAGCAGTCTCTTTTTCTGTAATGGTTTAATCTTGGAAGTGGTGCTATCTGTAGCATCTTGATAATTACAAGAGTCTTGGTTATATGGCTAAGTTTTATCCATTCAGTGGGCTGTAAACTGTGTACTTAACACTCCTAACACAAACACACACTCACACACCATTTCTTCTGTTGGGCTTCATCAGAGTAATACTATTTTATTAATTATGCACCCTATGTGACCACACTGAGCATCAGAAAAGTGAAAAATATACAAAGTGTTTATTTCATTCTTCATAGTTATAATATTTTTAAAAGTTGTATATCATGCATAATTTAGACAAAAAACAGAAATAATGTCAATTTGCTAAAATGATGTGCATTATTTAGAAACGGTTTCCCATTATCCAGGTGGCACTTTATGGCATTGTGATATTATGGTATACAGAAATGGATGTGACATGCAGACTGATGTACACCAATGTGCACATACCTGCATTCATTACTTGTCCAGTGTAGGTGTGACAAGGTGTTGGGCCTGGGCCCAAAAGTACAAATGTAGTGAATTAAATCTGAAAATATCGCAATACTTAAACATCAACTAGTGTTTGCCTGATACGTGAATGCAAGGAAGTTGCTCTGGACTTTATTCAAGTACAAGCAAGGGACATCAGCTCTAATATTTTATTTTAATTCTTTGATAAAATTGTGATTTCTGTGACTGTAACTTAAGAAAACTGGTCTCTATTGCTCACGAGCTTTAGTCACTTGCAAGCTCTCCAACACCGAATTGACTGTTGTTTGTAATTTATAAGAAGAATATGTAGATGTGTTTGTTCATAGGATCAAAGGATCATAGTATCATAGGAAGTTACTAGGCTAATGGCTCTAGGGTCCTTACAAGCCTAGCCAACTTCTTACTCTTATTTCCACTGTCAGCATCTATTGCTCCTGTCCAAGAGGGACTCAGGTAGAACCCCTGGGGTGAATTTATGGTGACCCATCCAATTATTCGGATTGTGTTTGAAGAGGGCCAATGAGGTGCTGTGTTTGACATGAAGTGGGTGTCTGTTCCAAAGGTGTTGTAACCTCTGGGAGACAAATCTGTTCCTCCAGAAGGTTCTATTAATGTCACATACCAGGTTAAGGTCTTTACAGCAAGTAACCTGTGTAGCATTTGACTTTGGGATATGAAGCATTTCCAATAATGCAGTCAGAGATTGCCTTATATGTAAGGCAGAGATCACCTCTGAGGAGTCTGTATGAAAGCGAATAAAGTATCAGTGATTTCAGATGACCCACATAGGACAGATAGTGAAGACCATGAATTTTCCTTATGTGAAACCTTTGTGGTCTCTCCAGTTGCTGCAGGTGCTTAGAAAGGTACATACCAAAAAGGTTGTTATACTCAATTATTGGCCTGATGAGGGAAGACTAGAGGGAGGTAAAAACTTTTTTTTCTGGAGGCAGTGCCCTTACTTATGAGATAAGCAATATAGAATGCCCATCTTACCACTGTGGAGATTTGGTGATCAATGGTAGGTTTGTTGTCAACCTTTGTGCCCAGGTCTCTCACCACTGAGTGTATACTTAAGGTGTTGCTATTGATGTGGTAGTTATCAGGAACATTGCCTTTTCCAAAAGGAATGATAATACATTTTTTGCATTGAGTTTAAGGCCATGACGTTGGTACTAATCATTTATTTGTGTAAGCCCCTCTTGTAGGATGTTGACATCATTTGGAGATTCTATAACCACTCTCAGTTTGCATTCATCAGCCAACTTTGTCAGCCACAGACCTTGAGTTTTTGCTTGTACTTCAGAGAAATAGATTCTAAACAGTAGAGGTCCCAGGTCTGGTCCCTGTGGAACACCACTGGTTACCGGTCTGCTGTTGGAGGTGGATTCTCCTATTTTAACTATATGAATTCTATCAGTGAGCCAGTTAGCGACCTGTCTACTGATATTTATTTGCTAACTTGCTTAGTTGTGTGATTTGAAGTACTTCTGACTCAGCAAGCCTTTACATAATACATTTGAAAAAAGTTGCCATTTACTTTGCTTTCAAGTAGTAGTTTGTTTATTGTCACCATCATCTCCTTATTACAAAATTATATATTTATTTAACTCTGTAATTCCTAAAAAAGAGTGTTCAATTTGACTGTGTGTGTGTGTGTGTGTGTGTGTGTGTGTGTGTGTGTGTGTGTGTGTGTGTGTGTGTGTGTGTGTGTGTGTGACCGACATACCTCTCAACCATATAGATTTTTGAAAAATGTCCAAATTTTTGCCTCATAATTTTGGTCTGTTCCCCATAAAAATTGTCTTTTTTGACAAATGGATGAGATGATTTAAGGATTAATTTCACTAAATAATGACATGCATTTGAGCTTAAGACTTCATATTCTTCAGAAAATGTATGCGAACACAAATTCTGTTATTCTATCAACTTTCTAAGTTTATAAGAGCAATAATCAAAATGTGTCTTTGAACTTTTGGACCTTTGTCCCCCCATTATGTCAGACTTTGTCCAAATATCTTGTGCTAGGAGGCTGAGAGGTATGGGCCCTAACAGCAAAGTTGTTTTTCTCTATCCTCTATTAAATGGTTTCTGACAAGTATGCATGAACAAATGAATGCAGAAAAGCAGTGTGAGTTTCATGTACTCACTCGGTTTATTAAAAAGTATGTTCCTGATTGGTGATATCCCATCATCCAACTGGAAATAAGAGGGGTTATGTTGGTTTGGTATGTAAATTATATGTTAATCAACTACCTGGATTTTTTTTGCCAGATGCACCGACTTTTCAAGAGCCAATGCCCAGATTTTTAGTATCTCCAACTTGAGAGATATGTTGCTACTGTATTCCATTTGTGTGTCTGCCACATTGTCATAGCTGTCCTAGCCTCACTAATACATTATGTACTGCCCTCCCTGCTGCTCCATACTATTTGTACACTGTTTACAGGTTTTCCCTGCTGCCACTGTAAAGGTTAAAGTTTCTGAAATTCTAAACTCCCTGTGGTTGTCCACCTGTAGCTCACAGTTATAAACTAAGAGAACAGTGATTTGCTACAGGGTCTGCAGTCACAGAGCTGCACTATTGACTTCATTTGACTGGATCCCTGTCTAGTTCATCTGCTATAACCTGCACAGAGCTGTGCCTACCAAATGTCATCTTACTCAAGATTCTAAGAGGCGTGTAAAGACCTAACTGTGAGAAATTATCTTTTCATGAAAAGGGGGGGGGGGAAGCTGCATTCAGCATACCACTGCCACTGAAAATGGTGTATAGTGGGCTGTCTGTGCACGATTTCTTTTCTGTATAAAAGACCTGCAAAACCTACACAGCCTTAGAAATCTGTCTTAAATAACCTATGCCAACAGAAAATAAACACAACTTGAGCTGCAGTGCACCCCTGACCAGATAACTAGGCATTTAACCACTCCTTAGTGGTAGGTTCGCCCAAACATTATCCTAAACAAACCAAACTTCAAGCAGTTTCAGTTATTCCTGGCCCCCAAATCATTCCTGTTGAAACCAAGAACCAGCAGTTCCCAACAACGTCTATAGCCAGCCTGATTGAGATGAGCATCTTGAAACAGTATAAGAACTGTCTCATGCTCTCTGATGATCACCTTTTACTCAAATTGTATAACACAGTGCAGGAGAGATGTATGCATATAATATCTTTGAAAGCAAAAATCTCACGCACAGTAAAATCAGACACCAAAATTGTCTGTGGTACCCTGCATACCACACCTTACCATAGCCATAACAATACACATAATCCACAATATGCTGAGGTTCTAAAGATTTACTTGCCTAAAGCTTAAAAACATTCAAAACCCAACACAGGCACAAAACACACTTAACATGATGAGCCTATATCCTCTCATTCCCATAGTCAGGCAGATCTTTACATGCTGGCATGGTGGTGTAGTGTATGTTTATTTGTATTCAGCAGAGTACAAAAATCATGGTTGCTGAGCACAAAAATCTACCAATCAAAAATTCTAGTTATACGCAACTCCATTGTAAGGCACAGAGATTTATCTCTTACTAGGTTGAGCAAGAAAGGAGTGACAGTTAAATGCTTGTCTGGTGCCATGATCCATCATAAACAGAAGCAAATACAGGATATAACCCATGATAAAGCAGAGTCACAATCCAAAACAAGAAACAATAATAATAAGGCAGATTCTGCAATGCTACAAAAACTCTTTATTAAAATAACAAGTAACAAATCTTTTGGAGTAGAGAATCCTTCATCAGTGTAATAAAGCTATGCATAAAAATCTACATTAAATAGCACCATTCACAGGAAATACATCATCAATTAATATATTTAACCATATAAAAACATTTAAAAACATATACATTAAAGAACATTTTTATCAAATTGAAGTTTTATTTTATTTTATAAAAAGATTCTTTAAAGTATATGTTTTTAAATGTTTGTATAAGGATAAATATATTAGTTGATGATTTTATGTGATTGGTTGGGCTGTGTCTTGCACTTCCAGTGAATGCTACTATTTAGTGCAGATTTTTAGGCATAGCTTCATTACATTGATGAAGGATTTTCTAATCCGAAAACTTTATGTGTTATTTTAATAAAGAATTTTTATAAAGTTGCAGAGTCTGCGCTCTTGTTGTTGCCATGACCCATCGTATCACACATGCACTCAAGTGCTTGAACATCAAGTACCTGTATGACTCTGTCTTAGTGCACGTGAATGTCAGTGACTTAAAGATATACCTCCCTGGCGTATATGGAAAGACATGTTGGAGCTCTTGGACTACATGCTGCGGGCAGGTATGAACTTAGCAACATGCTATCTTCTCCAATGATAATGAAGCAATATGAACAAAAATAATTATGAACAAAAATAATTCACTTCAATAATTGGTTTAATTTTTGGTGTCATTCAAGGGAGGTTCAATATGTGTCAATATGAGAGGCTATGACTGACAGACAATGTTGCTTCACCAGGGGATAGCCTGTGTCTGACCCCTCTAAGAGTTTTGATTATTGCATAGTTTATTTTTTTAGGCAATGCTAACCTGATAAATCTACCACCATAATGAAGGATGCAAAGGCAAATATGAAGGTGTTACTTATCAATGCTAGGAGCCTAAAGAAAACATTTCACTCCCTACAAGCGCTGCTCACCCTGGTAGATGCAGACATCTATGTAGAGACTGAGACATGGTTTAAAACTGGAAGAAAGCACTCTAGCTGTGCAGGACTGTAATGTCTTCCACACATTTAGATCAGCTACTGTGCAGGATGGGGAAAAAAGGTGACAGTTTCTTAATCTTCATCCAGAAGAAATTCACTTCAACACTGATAAAGCAGTATAATGCACTACAGCATCTTGTCCTTAATAATATGGGGACATGTTGCACCATCTCTTGCATATCTTCATCACTTGTTAGCTCTGACCATAAAGCGGTCTTCTTCAAAATAAAATTGAAACCAGAAACCCTTTCCAACCAAGGTTATCTTTAAAAGAATCTTTAAGACAAACTACTACTCCTAAATGAAATATTGGCAAACCTCAAATTTCCACCAATCGCAGTTAAATCTGCTGAGTATGCAGAAACATAGACCACCACAATAAACCAGCATATAAACAGCTGCATAGATGCAACTGCACCCTGCATGAACAAGGGCAGGGCAAAACTCAGAACAAACACTGATGGTGGAACCATAATAGCTATATGCTTTAAAAAAAAGGAAAAGAATGTTGACTAAATGTGAGAAGAGTAATCCCCAGAATGATAGAGCTGCCATCACTGAAATAATAAAATCCAGCAAAGCCAAAGTCTGAGGCTAAACCAGCCACCTAAGTCAAAGACAATCGCAAGACCTTTTTCAGTTATGCTCATAATCTTAGAAACACAATGCCAGCAAAGTGCTGTGTTGATTGTGAATGATGTTACCTGCACTGAGGCTGAAAATATAGTGAATCTACCAGCCAATAAACTCAGTTCAAACTTTACTCCTATCACCCCATGTATATTCTACAAGATATACATGAAATGGAGTCACTTTCAGCTCTCACACAAAACTAAGTCCTAAAAGTGCTATTAAAAGCTAAAAATGCTGTATTGATGAGTCCTGACAATATCCCTGGATGCATCTTAAATAGCACACAAGATATACAAAATGATTAAGAGAGATATTAGAGGAAAGAAAAATACTTTTGCAGGAAAAACTGTCAGAAGCTTCAAATATAAATCTGCATTCATTAATACAACAGATTTTTGAAAAACAGTATATAGATCAAGAAATTTTGATCTGTTTGGAAAAAGAAGCAGCTGAGGAAGTAAAAAATATAAATAAAACCTAGAGATATTTGAAAAATATAAAAAAGAAATATGGACATGGGAAAGAAAGAGAAATTTGATATGGTGGAATATTTATGCAAAGAAGAAATCCAAGTTAACTAATATAGAGAAGGCAGTCTCACCAGATATTCGAAGAGAAATACAGGCAAAGGAATCCAGATATAGAAAATTTCACAATAAAAAAAATTAATAGCACAAAGATGATTAGTAAAGCAGAAGTTAAAGTTATGGAGTGCCTGCGAAGTGAAGGATTTAATATAGAAGGTCTAAAACAGACTACATCACAGCATGATGGAGTGAGTCCCCAGAATAAGGAAAAGTAAGATCAGGAGACACGTGAAGAAGAAATATGGACATGGGAAAGGAAAAGAGATTTAATATGGTGTAATATTTATGCAAAGGAGAAAGCAAAACTAACCAATACAAAAAGAGCAGCACCAAAGATATTAGAAGAAAAATATAGGGAAAGGAATCTGGATATGGAAAACTTTACAATACAAAAAATAAGAAGACGAGGAGGAAAAGTAGAAAAAGAGATTAGTAATGGAGAAGTCAAAGAAATAGAAACTGAGGTTATGGAACAGCTGCAAAGAGAAGGATTCAGTGTAGTAAATCAAATACAGAAAGCACCACAACAGGATAGAGCAATGGATATCCAAATTAAGGGGAAACCACTGGAACAGGCAACAAATGGTCAGGTGCCATATCTAGATATTTTGCAGCCTTCCACAGGAAACCAGTAAAACATTAATTTGAAGCTAGACAGCAAGGAAAGGAACAGGAAACTATGGAAACTTTGATGCAGTCAATGTTGAGGAGTGACACGCCAGTGAGTTCCCATATGACAGAACAACAGATGACACAGGATGAAATTGAAGAGAATGTGCCACAGGAAGATGCTATAGAACTTTCTATAGAATGCCCGCAGGAAACGCAAAACAAGGGATGTGCCCTTAGTATGGAAGAAATGAGTTAAGAGAAGAGTTGCTGATTTAAAAGACAAAGACAGATATATCAAGATCAATGAGAGAAATAGATTGCAGAAGGTTAATAAAACCCCAAATGTCAGAAGCTTGATAAAACAAATGAACACAGTAATTAGGACTGTCCATAGAGATCCATGCGATATAAAAGAAGTAAACAGAAGATATTACTGTGCTGCTAAGTTAATAACTGATAAAGTTCTACCACAGGAACACAGGGTAGCAAGGGAAAAAAGGGGGCGAAAGTGAATGCCATCATGGAAATATTGAACAGAGAAAACTATAAAGCAGCTAAGACAAGAAGATTATAGAAGAGGGAACAGAGCAACAAAAATACTAAGAAAGATAGATGTGATAAAAGCAATGTGCAGTATTAGAACACATTAGGATCTATTATACACTATTGGAGAAAACAAACTAAAAATTTCAAAACAGGCAGAAAGACTTAGAAAATATGAAGATAAATATAAGGGAAAAGCACAAAATAAGCAATTTATTGATTACACAAAAAAGTTTTATAGAGAATTGGGAAATAAGGTAAAAGGAATACAGGTTAGAGAAATATCTATGAAGATCCTGTGGAACATAACAAAGATGCTAAATGGGCAGAAAAAGTAAAAGGAAGAATATGAAGTTTAAAGGTACAGGATATGAAATTGGATGAAATAACAGACAGAGAGATTGAAACAAAGTTGAGAAAAGCCTCTAACTGGGGAAACCCCAGGCCCAGATGCAGTACATAACTTTTGGCTTAAAGTATTAACTTCTTTGCATGAGGATTTAGCCATGAGTAATAACTATTTATATGCACACCACAAACACACACCGCACTGGTTAACAACAGGAAAAACAATGCTCTTACTTAAGAGTAAACCTGCAAGCTACCCTTAAAATTATAGACCAATAACTTGTCTTCCAACGATGTATAAACTATACACGTGAACTGATGCCAACAGAGTTTATAGTCATTTAGAAGAAAACTCAATTATGGCAGTAGAACAAAAGGGCAATAAAAGAAAGACATATGGAACAAAGGATCATTTGTTGTTAAACAAAGTTATAGTGGAGAACTGTAAGAAGGGGAAGAATGTAAGTATGACATGGATTGACTACAAAAAAGCATTTGATAGTATTCCTCATTCATGGATAAAAGAGTGCTTAAAAATGTATGACACACTCTGCACTGATTGATTACATTACAGTAACTGTGAAACAGTGGCAGACCACTTTGCAATTAAGCCATGATAAAGGACAGATTATTATCCCAGGGATGAAAATTCAAAGGTGGATATTCCAGGGTGACTCTCTGTCACTGTTGCTATTCTGCCTTGCCATTAATCCATTAAGCTGTTTACTTAACAGCTTAGGCTATGGCTACAATTTGGTGCCTAGAAAACAACAAAAGTCTAATGACTTCTCATCTTCTCTTTGTCTATGGTTTAAAACTGTATAGTTCATCAAATGAGGAACTGAAAGCACAGTTGTAGGTTGTCAAAACTTTTTCAGATGATATTGGAATGTCATTTGGTCTTGATAAATGTGCAAAAGCAACCTTTAAAAAAGGAAAACTGCAGCACCAGGAAAACATCAGTTTGGGACAAGAATGTAATATAAAAGAACTTGAGCAAGAGGGAGTGTATAAATACTTGGGAACTGATAAAAGATCAGCAATAAAACATGAACAAATGCGAATAAAACTCAATAAGGAGTACTTTAGAAGACTTAAGTTAATCCTAAAAACAGCATTGACATCTAGGAACAAGATCCAAGCTATAAATCAATTTGCTATTCCTATCCTAACTTATAGTTTTGGAGTGATTGACTGGCCCCAAAAAGTGTTGGATAGATTGGATATTAAAACAAGAAGGGTGCTTCATGCTTACCAAATAATTTATTAAAATAAGTGTATACCAAGATTATATATTCCCCATTCCGAAGGAGGAATGGACCTCCTAGAAATTGATTACATTTATAGATATGCAATCATGGGACTCCATACATATTTACTGACCTCACAAGATCCAAATGTAAAAGTTTTGAAACATGAGGAGAGATGACGTCTTTGCTTAATTTAGCAGAAGCATATCGACGTCAAGCAGGAATGGAAATCAAACCAGAGGTGAATAAAAACCAGACAGCAACTGAATGTGCCAAAAAATAAAATAAAGAATATAAGGTGAAGGACCAGATGAGAAGACAAGAAATGTGGAAAAAACATAATATATTTGCAAGTATAGAAAACTTCTGGAAGAGCCTGTTGATCAAGAACAAATGTAGGAATGGTTAAGGAAAGGCGAATTTAAACCAAGAAATGAAAGGTTAATATTGGCAGCCTAAGATAGTGGGCTATGTACACACTGGTTTACAAAGTTCACTGAACATGTCAGAGAAACAGACATATGTAGGTTTTGTAAAACCGAATTGGAAACAGTCACACACCTTGTTGCTGGTTGCAACGCACTAATGGCAGAGAAACTGTAAACTGAAAGGCATAATAAAGTTGCAAAACTGTTACACTGGAGAATGAGCAAACATTATGGTATCAAAGTGGCTGGAAAACAATGAAAACATGAGCCACAAAGAATCATAGAAAATGATGAAGTTTATATCATGTGGGATCACCCAATACCAACCGTTCAAAAGATAGATTCTAGAAAACTGGATATAGTGGTACAATACACACACGCACACACACACACATACACACACACATATATATATATATATATATATATATATATATATATATATATATATATATATATGGGCCTACCTGACAACGTCGACAGCTTAGAACGCCGACAATGAGAACACCGACGCCAGAAGATCGATAACTGAGAAGACTGACGGATGAAAACCCCGACGTTGAGAACACCGACATGGGAAAAGGCTGTGTAAGTATGCGGTAGTGACAGATGTTAGGGTGCGAGTAAGGTAAGTGTGTGATATTGACGGTCTCTAGGGATAGGGTTGGGTTAAGTGAGTTAGGGTTAGGGCGCGGGTTAGGTAAGTGTGCGGTAGTGATAGTCTTTGGGTTAGGGGTGGGTTAAGTGAGTTAGGGTTAGGGCGCGGGTTAGGTGAGTGTGTGATAGTGACAGTTTTTGGGTTAGGGGTGGATTAAGTGAGTTAGGGTTAGGGTGCAGGTTAGGTAAGTGTGCGATAGTGATAGTCTTTGGGTTAGGGGTGGGTTAAGTGAGTTAGGGTTAGGGTGCAGGTTAGGTGAGTGTGCGATAGTGACGGACCTTAGGGTTAGGGTTTGGGTTAAGGTTGTAGATAGTTGTGTATGTGAGGTTTAGTGTGGGTTTGTAAGGATTTTGGTGTGCTTGTGTTGTGTGTGTGCTTTTTGGACAGGGGATTTGTTTTGTTTGTTGATTGTTGGGATTATGGTGTGTCGGGCATGTGAGGTTTTGTGTTTGTGAACTGTCGGTTATGTGGTGTTGGTGATTTTGTTGCTGGTGTTGTGGTGTGTCGGTGTTGTCAGGTAGATCCATATATATATATATATATATATATTAGCACAAATAGAAACTCAAAAGACTTGGAGAAATTAAAAAAGGCTGAAAATATACTGAATCTACCAGCCAATAATCTCAGCTCAAACTTTACCCCCATCACCCCATGTATATTCTACAAAGATATACATGAAACTGGGTCACTTTTAGCTCTCACACAAAACTAAGTCCTAAAAGTGCTATTAAAAGCTAAAAATGCTGTATTGATGAGTCCTGACAATATCCATGGATGCATCTGAAATAGTACAAAGAACAACTTAGGCCCCCCAGCCCAAAAGCACTGGTTAACCTCAGCATCCATACAGGTTTTGTACCAATGGAATGGAGAACAGCCACAGTCATTTCCACTGACCCACGCAATTACAGACCCATAAGTCTGCCCAGCCTCATATGCAAAGCCATTGGAAATCTTATTAAGAAATTAATTAGTAAGGACATAGGAAACTTCCAAACACTGGACCCATCCCAGTTTGAATTCATTAGTGGCAGGTCATACTTACTCAGCCTGGTGGATAAAAGTCATTAAAGCAAAAGACGAACATAAAACAATAGACACCTCAAACCTTGACCTGGTCAAGGCTTTTGACACAATCATCCACTCAAGCATAGTAGAAAAGCTAAATAATCCAGAAATAAACACCTACATCACCTGGCTCACATATGCAGGAGAGCAAAATAGGGGAAGATACCTCTGCAAAGAGACCAGTTACCAGTGGAGTCCTCCAGGGCTTAATGATAGAGGTCCTCCTGTTTGGCATCTACTTCTCTGAAGTAAAACCCAATGCCAAAGAGTTTTGGCTGACTAACTTTACAGATAACTGCAAACAAGGAGCAGTCACTGAATCGCCAAATGACTTTGTCATCCTGCAGAAATGTTTGTCCCAAACAAATAAGTGATGACGGAATAATGGACTGAAACAAAATGCCAAAATATGCATTATCATACTTTTTGCTAAGTTACTTACCACAGGTAACTACCACACCAATAATAACTCCCTTAGAGTTGTCCCATTTGTTAAGATTTTGGGATCTTATGTGGACAGTGACCTAACTTTCAATTAGCATGTGTCCACTGTCAAAAGTCCTTCTATATTACAAAGGTTATAAACAAAGGGATTGTGTCTAGATCTAGCGATTGACCCTGTTTACTCAGAACTCATTAGGCCAGATATTGAGTACCATGCCCCTTTGTCATGTCTCCATCTAGACACATGCAACAACTGGAATGCCCACGGTGATACCTTACTAAAAGGATACAAGGCCTAAACAATATGTCCTACGTGGACTGACTCAAAGCTCTGTCACTATACTCGATATTCCATAGACTGCTAAGATGTGACATGTGTGTGACATATAAGGCATGCTTCAACCCAGTATTGATGAACATACTGCATCTCAACAAATCAAATGACATCAGAAATACTCTGTCCATGGATCTTAACCTCTTCTACAACATCAATAAAACAGTTTGGAGGGACAGGTATATCTCACAGAGGACACCATTGCTCTAGAGCAGACTCTCTGTCCACGTAAAATAAAGGTCATTCATGTATATATTCATGTGTAACTGGATTCTGTGAATGGGCAATAGAAAATTTAACCCAAATGTACAGCGGCTGCTGCTAAATAGTTTATCTCACTCATGGCTTCTCTCAACTTATCTATGTCATGATCCCAGTTATTCTTACTAGGTGTAATACTTAATTATTGATCTTGGGATGGGTAAGGCTAATTTAACACCAAACATGATTCATTCAAGCATCAGAAAGGAAATTAGGCTTAAAGTGGCGCACAGGGGCAGCTAGTCTAGTGCTTATCTAGGAACTTATGAGCGAATGCTGATTCTGCATTTGTAGTCATTGCTGAAGCACTCATTGTACTATTTATTCACAGGAAGCTGTTTGTTACATTTGTAATAAATAGTTATCTAGCAACTTCCTACAGTTTCAGAGCAGATTTTTTTGTGAGTGTGTGTGTTCATTATTGTGAAGAAAGACTTTTATTTGTTTCTCCACTTTGAGTTGAAGGGGTATCAGTTCTGCGATCTGCAGAGAGTACCAAATCACCCAGCAATGAATCTAGGATATGACACAAGTAGCCTTACAAATCTATATTTTAACTACAACATTGACCAAAAAGATTTACTATTTCTGCATTATGCAGCATACTGTTGTCTTTGTCAAAAGACTATGTTAAAGAAGTTAATTAAAATAAGGTACCTTGCTAGTTTTTACTATTAGTAATTAATTTTTTCAAAAGGTTGCTCTGTAGAGCTATGATAAATTACCACACAACCCGTCACTGAGCTTCATTATGCAAAGACAGAAGAGAAAGCAACAAAGAGAAAGAAAAGGTAAATTAAACCTTGGAGGTAAATTGAATAGATAATTCCAAAAACCCTGTGTACATGAAATGAAGTTCAAAAAAGCATTTCAAGTTTAGTGACAGATGCGTAAAAAATATGAGGCAACATAATTAATTCCTTATCCATAACTGCAGTTTATACTAAAAACTGAAAAAGAATTAATAGCAATACATCTTAGCAGGTTAACAAACTATATTAAAAGGAAATACTGTGTAAAACAAGTAAACAGGATATGATCAATTGGACCTCCATTTAAATTAGACAATCATGCACTAACAGAGTATTCTCCATGTAGGAGATAGTTGCAGATCTGTGTGTGTGTGTGTGTGTGTGTGTGTGTGTGTGTGTATCTGTGAGACAAAGCAAAAATCTAGCATTTGATTTTAATGGAAGGACTGACCTTCAGTTTGCTCCCTCTGGTAATTATTTTACTTAAAATTAACATGCGGAGCGAGGAGGGTAGTGAGCTCTAAAATAGAGTAAATATTTTGATTTCTAGGCATTAACATTTTATACTGTAACTGCCTTTATCATCACATGAAAGTCAGAACTGAAAAAAAAAAAACGTGAAACCAGATACCTATATTCATTTGTATAAATTAATGTTTTGGGGCACCAGTGAGTTCAAACAGGTGTCTGGCTAAATATTTAATCTTTAAACATTCAATAATGTTTCTATAAATATACTTGTTTTTTTTTTTTTGTTTTGTTTGTTTGTTGTGCCTCAAATGAGCACCGTTTCAAAAACAAAAAGGTAAATCAGAACACCAAAGGAACCATATGATACTAGACGAGAATGTATTTATGAGTCCCACATGGTACTGCCTACTGCCATCAGAAATGACAAATCACGTTATTGCACATATTGATGGCAGAGACAAAAATAACCAACACTGGTATTTTGCAAACAGTATTAGTCAACATTTCAAAATTCTGGCCCACTGTATTTGACTGTGATATTCAAAGGAAGAATTTGTAGGATGCAACTTGGGTGAAATATAGAAGACAGGTGTGCAGTACATATCAAACAATGTAAATGCATTTGTTTAATTAACTGGAGAGGGTGTAATTAGCAGAATAGGGACAATAATGCTTCACCACAGATTTGGTATTTTTCATCTGAACATGTAAATTCCCCCTGGCTATGATGTTATAGTGCATTCAGTCTTTTGTCAGGTTTTATGTTATTATCCAAAATGCTCAGCATTGGGGACATTTTCATACAAATCCCCAAAAACAATAAACAGCATCAGGGAGACAAAATTCGCTGTTAGCAAAGTTATGACATCCCAAAACAGTGTTCCATCAGTCATGTCAACTGATTTTTGCCTCCTTTCTTCTTCAGGGCTCATAATTATTTTACAATAACATACTAGTCATATGTTAAATTAGCTCATAATAGAAAAAATAAAATAACATTTCAAATGCACAAGCACTGTTCAAATAATAATAATTATTAAAGCAGGTGTTAATAAATGTTCATAGTGTACAAATGCTATCAGAAAAGTTAAAATGGCTGTGTTGGCAAATGAAGAATCATGAAAAGTAACATAATTCATTTATAGTGCATGGAGCATGGTGATTTCGCCTCGATATTTGTTAAAAGACACACCAGTGTCATGTGACCCAACTTTAACAATTGTTAAGCAACCCCTGCTTATATTGTTAAGGCTGGGTACAGTGTCCATCAGTAAAATCTGCTTCTGCAGACTAGCAAATGACAGCGGCAGAAACAATACATTAGCTTCCGCCTGCTGTAATACCCTTAACATATCCCTAACTTCCTGTAAAAAAAACTTAGAAAGTTGCTAGAATAAGAGGATGTATGTTTCCTGCATAATCTGAAGGATACAAATGCTGAAACTGAAATATATGTTATTATTTAGTGACCTCAGTCCTCAGTAGTTTGTTCAAAAAACACAGATTTAATGAGGAATGGAACAAAAATATGAAACAATACTCTGGACATTCTATGAAAATATAGACAGTAGATAGTGGATCTATATCACATTGTCAAATCACATTTCAGCAAACGTCTCTTTGATGAGCAACTTATAATCAAACAACCTATTCAGTGAACAAACTTTTAAGTGAAAACTTACATAGGAAAAAGTAACAGTAGCCTCCATTAACGATCGCAAGAAAAAACATATAGCAAATCTCCAAGGCAGATGGGGGGATATGACCCCCTCCCCCTCATCCCCCTAATGTGGGGGGCTGTGCCCCTCACACCCCTCCTAACTAAATATACCAACTCTGAGATTGCACTACAGTGGGGAAAAGGGCAAATTCCAGATAGAGGCCAACCGTCGCCTTGCCCTAGGAATCTTTTTGCTGAAAATGTTCATTCAATGATTAGACTTCAATCTTTAGTTGTTCAATAAAGAGGTGTTCACTGAAATGCAATTCGAAAATATGATATAGACCTGTAGATAGCCATGGTAGGTAAATGCAAATGCAAGAGAGTATATTACACTGCCTTTCTGACAGCATCCTCTAAGTGATTTATAGCTTTGAATGTCAAGAAAGCAGTTCACTTTTTTTGTAACTAGTAGTACATGGAGCATATAAAGCTTCATGCACTGCAAAGGATTATGATTCGTTTACCGATCATAACCTTGAATTAAGTGTTCTTGACATGGATGCCAAGCTTCACCTCTTGAGCTTTGCTCATGAGGTCAATTTCTTGGCATCAGTGTCTCAAATGCATAACAAGCAGATTATGATCACTGACCCAGGCATAATCCTCTATGTAGTGCACGGAGTACAGTAATTATGCTTCAATATTTGGAAAAATACAGACCAGTGAAATGCCAGCGTGATGCGCCTTCTGACCTTAACAATTGTTAGAGAATGGGTAACTTGTACATCGCCACTGTGATCAGAAAACAAACATTCTCTGGCAAGATTCTAATGTACAGATAATAGCCATTGAAAAATGAATTCACCACTTCATGGCAGCACATCAAGCTGCCACAGAGCTTGGATTGTAATGAAGCTAATAGCTGCCATTATTTTATGCTCACTAAGTAGAGCTTTTGCTGTTTAGCAAGTGTAAAATTAAAGAAAAAGAAAATTGAAAAAAAAAATAGAAAAGTTTGTGTGTAAAACTGAAAGAAAAGTGTGTGTGTATACCTGTGTTAGTCTGTGTGAGTATGTGGGTGCTTGTGTGCATGAAAGGTGAAGAGTGTGTGTGTGTGTGTGTGTGTGTGTGTGTGTGTGTGTGTGTGTGTGTGTGTGTGTGTGTGTGTGTGTGTGTGTGAGAGAGAGAGAGAGCGAGAGAGAGAGAGACTGAGACTGATTGAGCAGTGGCAGCAGCAGTTAAGAGGTATGCATACCTCTCAACCTCTTAGCTCAAGAAATATGGATAAGGCCTAAAATAAAGGGAGACAAATGGTATTTCAGAGCTACATGGTTAAGGATCCTATACATATCACAAACAGAAAATTATAATTCAAAGTGGAAAGGGATGATGTTGAAACAAGAGGGGGGGCTCAAAAAAACAAGGAAAGACTAGGGTGTTGGATGCAGGCCTTTAAGGAGAGTAACAATAATCATACAGAGTATTATATCCATAAAGTGGCAGAAAGTATTCTAAGAACTAAGCCAACACTGGAATGGAGAAAGGAGATTCTGCTGATAGGAATGACTGCAATTAGAGATATAGACAATAAGCAAGAGGTAGAATTTATTGGAGAAAACTGGAAAAGGAACCAACGTACTGGGAGCAAATAACTAGAGAGGGAAAGATGACAGAATGGGAATAGGCCAATTTATTTGGACTGCAGGTTAGAGATTGCCTTCCCTAACAAGGATTGATATCAGAGTATAGGAAAGAGAAATAAATACAGGGGTCCTAAATGAAAGACCAGCACTGGTAGAGTTTTTAGCCGAATCTACAGAAGCTGCCATTAAAAAAGGAATAATTAGTAGAGCATATAAATATTGCATGATAACTATAAAAATTAATCAGAGAAGGTTAGAAAGGATTGGGAAGAGAGACTGGATAAACAATTCACAAAGAAATGATATATGTATGTCTCCCAAATATGTAACAAAACTAGAAGATTTAGGAATTTTGCTTATAAATGTTTACATAGATATTTTTATACCCCAGGTAGACACAAGAGAATTTTTCCTCATGTAGACAGCAAATGCTGGAGGTGTGACAGGAAAGAAAGAGGTACTTGGGAATGTATTGTCTGGGAGTGCAGTGGGATGACAGACTTTAAGGATTCCCTATGGGATAGATTGCCAGAGATGCTAGGTGGGCAGATTGGTGTGACAAGAGAGATGATCTTTCTGAGCTATGATACAGAATCGGAATTATCTAGACACGGTAAGGCCTTGCTGTGTCTAATTATGGTGGCTGCCAAAAAAGCAATTACTACAAAATGGAAATCAAAATCTAAACCAACTATATTAGAAGTAGTGAATATAGTAACAGAGATAAAACAACTGGAATTGAGATCTTTAGAAAAGGGTACGAGCAAACAACATAGGAAAAAATGGGAATTGTGGGAACAATACATACTGGGGAGGAATGAGGTTCAAAAGAATGCAGGACTTAAAGGAGCTATGTAATGTTTGAAAATGATTGGGTAGATTATAAATAATGTATAATGTTTTCAACTGGGAGTATGTCAGTATGGTTTGTGATGTAAAATGCTTGCAACTAGGATTGTGTCGGTATGGTTTGCATTCATTTATATAAATGTATGATTCAGTTCCCAGTGATTGTCTACAAACCACAAATTATATGATTAAGGGACTAAAAGTGAACTAAATATCTCGACAGTTTTTGAAAATGTTATATTTTAGACGTATAATACTTCCTCCAACACCATTTACATATACTACCTCAAGTCTGAAACATTAGGCAGAGAAATTATTTTGCATCAAAATAAAAAAATAATAATATAGTAATAAAAAAGTAAGTAAGTAATAAAATAATTTACAGACAGCACATTCTCTAGACTCAATAATGCCCATCAGGATGTATGTTACTGTGTAAATATCACCCTTACAGAGGTGCAGAAGCCCAATGTCACCCAAATGTGTTATTTACACTGTAATGCACCCTGTTTGGGCATTTTTGCTAGCTTAAGCACACCATGGTTATGTTGTTAAGGTTGGGTCTAGCACAAAGAAACAAAAGCTGCTGATACTGACTAGAAATGACAGTGGCAGAACAAAACATTTGTTTCTGTCTGCCATCAATACCCTTAATCTGTCCCTAATTTCCTGTAAAAAAATAAAAAAAGACTTAGAAAATTGCTAGAATAACAGGATGTGTTTGCCTACATAATTTGAGGGACACAAACTCTGAAACTCAAATGTATGTTATTATTTAGTGACTCCAGTCCTCAGTAGCATGTTCAGAAAACACAGATTTTATGAGGAATGGACCAAAAATATAAAGCAATAATCTGGATGGTCTACAAAAATCTAGACATTAGAGAGGCATGAAAGGTGAGTGCAAACTTGGTCGACTTCTTTGAAACAGTCACCAAAACCATGGACGAAGGGAAGATGGTGCACACCGCCTACCTTGACCTAGCCAAAGCCTTTGACACTATTCCCCACTAGGGCATAATAGATAAAATCTCCCAGCTAGGCATCAACCAGTATATTACCAGATGGGTAGCTAACTGGCTCACTGATAGAACCCACTCAGTCAAGGTTGGGGAAGCCACCTCTAGTAGTACAACCGTAATGAGAGGTGTACCCCAAGGATTAGTCTTATGGCCTCTTCTGTTTGGGATATACTTTTCTGAGGTGCAAGCCAAAGCCAGTGGTCTGTGGCTAACCAAGTTTGCAGATGACTGCAAGTTGGGCACTGTCTTAAATTCCCCTAGTGATGTAAACATCCTCCAAGAGGGCCTTACCGAAACTAATGACTGGTGCCAGAAGCATGGCCTCAAACTGAATGCCAAGAAATGCATCATTATCGCCTTTGGAGAAAATGTCATTGCCACTAATTAGCACATTAATAACAATGCACTAAGCATGCAATCAGTCATGCGGGACATGGACACCCAGGTTGATAGCAACCTGACTTTTGACCACCATGTTGCCTCTGTTGTATGGAAGGCTTTCTACATGGCTCACTTCAGAAATAAAGGTAGTTCATCCAGGAACAAGGAGGTCATAACATCCCTGTATTCCTCCCTTATCAGACCCATTATTGAGTGCAATGCCTCCTTCAGCATGTACCTTGCCAAGCACATGCAGCAGTTGGAGAGACCACAGAGGTTCCTGACAAGGAAAATCTTGGGTCTCAAACACCTATCCTGTACAGATAGGCTAAAAGCCCTGTCCCTCTACTCAGTCTCATACAGACTGCTCAGAGGTGACCTGTGTCTGGCATACAAAGCCATTTCAGACCCAACCTTTATGAAGTTGCTGCATATCCATAAGACAAACTCCACTTGTGCAATCCGCATGCAAGGCCTAAACCTGGTCTGTGACATTACTAGAACTTGTTGGCAAGATAGATTTGTGTCCCAAAGACTCTCCCGGCTGTGGAATAGACTCTCTCTCCATGTCAAGCAGAGTACCTTTCTAGGCCTCTTTAAGAGGAACCTGGACAAGTAGATGGGAAACAGAAAATATATCCCTGGGATCCCACCTGTGTCCCTGCTGGACAGGGAAAACATGTGCTGACTTTGAGGGAACATGGGCAAAATTCTTGGCTAGGCTTATAAGGGCCTCTGGACCAATAGCCTAGTATCATCCTATAAACCTATGAACCTATAAATGTAATGGAGTGAGTCACATTGCCTTTCTGACAGCATCTGCTAAGATCAACAAAAATTTATCTGACCCTCCACTTAGACCTATTGTGGATGGTAGGAATTCTGCCACATATGCATGTGCAAAAGTGGCTGATTCTATCCTTAAGAAATATGTAGCAACAAAAAATGCAATATGTAGAGACTCCTGGTCCTTCTTGCAAAAAACAAATGAACTAGAGTTTAATGCAAATCATAACTTTCTTACGGTTGACGTAAGAGATTTATATACATCAGTACCACAAAGTCTGGGGACTGAGTGGGTCAGTCAAATGCTTCATAATAAGGGTGCCCCTCCACATGATATTAACCTGGTAAAGGAACTCCTAGATATGGTGTTATCCAATAATTACATTTACTTTAAAGGAAATTTCTATCTTCAAAGAAGGGGAGTAGCAATGGGGTCCCCTTGTGGATCCAGTTTTGCTAATTTAGTAATGAGTTATTGGGAACACTCTTACATCTTTGGTATGGAGGAGATCTTCCCAAAAATTGTGTACTTTACACGTTATTTAGATGATATCTTCCTACTAATTAAGGGTAATAAGGAAGAGGCAGAAAATTTGGTTAACTATTTTAACCAGACTACAGAATTTCTTGAATTTACATATAAATTCGATGAACATGAGACATCATTTTTAGATGTATATCTAATTAAGAACTATCTAGTTAAGAGGTATGAGGCAAAAATCTATAGGAAGCCATCTTACTCGAACACATTTCTACATTTTGCAAGCGCACAGCCTTACCACCAAAAAAGATTGGTGGTAAAGGGACAATTGATGAAAGTGGCCAGAATGGTCACCACAGAAGAAGAGTTTCATAATGAATGTCAGCACTTGAAACAACTCTTTATGAAAAGGGCATATCCTAGCACATTTGTGGAAAATATATTTGAAGAGGTTAGTAATAAAAGATCTAATGGCTTCTATAGACATATCCTTAGTAACACTAGATATGCAAGTCCCTTAGTGGTAATAGTAGATAGAGCTGAGCGTGAGTCTAGTTTGAGGTTGGACATGACTGAAGTTGACTTTACGACCAGTTTTGTCACAACATTCAGTTTGGACTAGAGGTACATAAAAAATATACTTGTTAAAAATTGGAGTATCCTTATGAAAGATAGGGGACTAGTGGAAAAGTTAGGTACTGAACCTAAAATCATAGCTAGAAGAGGTAGGAATTTAAAAAAAACTACTTGAATGTGAATTTAGAAGACATTCTAACATAGTAGGAATGAGACAATGTGGTAATTGTCCCTACTGTAAATACATTCTGGTTGGTTCATCCTTACATGTCAACAATACACACTTAAATAGTAGGAAGAAATTTAATTGTAAGTCTTAAATTATATGTGGCCAAATGTCAATGTTGTGAATCATTCTACGTCAGTAAAACTGAACATAGACTAAGAGATAGGGCATATATATATATATATATATATATATATATATATATATATATATATATATATATATATATATATATATATATATATACAGTATCAACAAACACAAACTAAATAATTTAATGGAAAGAAATGAAAACAGTCGTTCTCCAGAGGTATAAATGCACTCCCAGATAAAGCCACAACCGTGGCTAACAGAAAAATTATCTCGAAGTACTGGTAGAGCAAACCAAGGCACAAAACCCACAAAAATATCATAAAGCAGTTTATTGATGTGAGCGCTTTCACGGCTTAAACTTGCCGCTTCATCAGACATAGTAAAATCAGTTTCAACCATTGCTTTTTAAAGAATTTTTACTTCCTGATAACACCACATTAACAAGCATCAATTAGATTATTAAAGAGATATAGCACATAACTAGATGACAGGTATTGCAGTCAGCTCTAACTTGAAAGTAAAGAAATTTTCCTGTATCTGGGTGTAAAAATTCACTTGAACTATCTATAAACATACACCAATTACATTTCTTACATGGAAAAATACCATTTTCTTGAACTAGTTGAGTATATATATCTTCTTTAGGAAAACATAATAGTCTTTTCAGATTCTTTTTATTTTTATATGTAAACTTGGGTTTTGCACCCACTATTGACACCACTTCTGTATCCGTAGTTAAGATAGACCAGTTGTTTTTTACAACTTTCTCTATACTATGAATATTTCCTGAATGTGTAAGGGGCATCATAAATCGATGTTCATCTCTAACTGTCTGTAAAGAATTACTTCTTGTTCTGTCTGAAAAATATGTTTTAGTATGTGTATTTGTTAAGTGTGCTATATCTCCTTAATAATCTAATTGATGCTTGTTAATGTGTTGTTATCAGGAAGTAAAATTCTTTAAAAAGCAATGATTGAAACTGATTTTACTATGTCTGATGAAGCGGCAAGTTTAAGCCATGAAAGCGCTCACATCAATAAACTGCTTTATGATATTTTTGTGGATTTTGTGCCTTGGTTTGCTCTACCAGTACTTTGAGATAACAAACTAGATAATGCCTTAGCAAAGCACATTGACTACTATCCAGAACATACATTTATATTTTGGATTCAGGATCAAGTAGAAACCAACCCAAGGGGTAGTCCAGTTACAGTGGTATTAGAAAAATTGGTGCTCCTATGGCAAATCCGCCTTAATGCTTATAATTTTCCAGTGTTAAACAACATGTGCTCTATAACATGCTGTTTAAAACTACAAAGTCTATTGAGATGAATGTTTACATTGGTGATACAAAATGGCACTATATACAGAGATAAAATGCATTTTTATAGTCAAGTATATTTTAAGTAATTATTGCTGCTGTTTCTGTTTATAATAATAATAGAGAAAGTTGGTTTTATGTTATAATTTTAAATGTTGTGTCTTTAAATTTTTGAAAAGTTGGGCAATTAGCTGACTTCTTTAACCCTATTTAAACTTGTATAGTAATAGTGTGATTTATCTGATGAAGTTCAACTATATGTCTTGAACGAAAAGCACTTTAATAAATTTGTGAGCAGTGATTCCAGTCGTATTGCCAGTTGTCGTTTTAGTAATTACAGAAGCATCTGTTAAGTGTTTTGCCCTTTACTCTTAAAATAAATTTCTTGGCATCCATTTCTCAAGCACATAATAAATGGGTTATGATCATCAACCCAATCATAATCATCTATGTTAGTCACTAAAGTTCAACATGACATAATATCTTCGTGAGTCTAGATGTTTCTTGAAGTATGGCATGATGAGCTCAGAAGTAGAGATACCAGTTCCCCATTCTATGTATTTGTTGTTTAAATTTCACAAGAAATTAGTTCATCCAGCTGGCAGACCTACTATACCTGAAATAAATAGTTTAATACATCTGCCATCCAGTTTATTTGGACCAGAAACTGAAACACTTAATTCAACATATTAGACAGTTTCTGACTGACACTGCATGGCTTCTTCGTTACTTTAGATATTAACAGTTTATATAATTTTCATGTATTAGTGCAGCTGAATTTTGGTGTAACTAACTATTTAGGAACAGTACCTGGGGCTCCTTTGGCCCCTGTATATGGTGACCTCCTTATGGTTTGGTCAGGAAAAAAATATAAATGGCAGTCAGAATTCTTTCCCAGATTAGACTTTTGGATAAGGTACTGAATAGCTACTTTTTTGATCTACATTAATAAAAGTATTAATAATAGTTATCCAGCTTTAACATCTGATGTTAGAATAATTTATGTCTCCTACTTAGATGTCATAAAATCATTTGTTTGTACCATTACAACAACATTATATAGAAAGGAAACAAACAGAAATAAGCTTGCAAGAAGGTGTCATCTACAGTGTGGTAAAAACTAACCAATGGGCTCAATGAATAAATGAGTTAGACGTATTTGTTCTGAGCCTAAGATATAGAACAGTGCTTGAATGTCAAGAAACAAAGATACATAGAAAGGGTTATAATGTACAGTCTTTGTAAAATTGGGTAGAACAAACTAAGGAAATAAATATCCAACATTTGTTAAGTTATATAAAGAACATATGCTACTGATACATGTAACTCTATATGAAGTGCAGACGGAGGCAGTTCTGCATGCTAACAAGAGCAGATGTAGAAACATCAAAAACTGAAGAAATATTAATTTTCACAGAAATACATCTGAAAATCAAAAATGATATTGAGAACAGGGTGAAAATATATGGCAAAATCAGTGATGTTCTAAAAAAAACAGGAAAAGTTGAAAGGTATGTATTAAATATCAAAAGTAATGCTATTTGGAATAGCATAAATGCATTTTAGCTTGTTTTTTTGTAAAGTAACCACATATTAAGCACTGCATGGGCCATAAGGCTAAAACAGTCTTTCAGAAAGTATCGTAAAGTAGAATCTTATAATCAGCCAAGATATGAGGAAAATCAGCATGAGTGTTTGTCATTTTGCTTATAAGCACTAAGGTGTTTGCGAATATGTATAAACTAGAAAAAAATTCAACTGATTCCGTGAATAAAGAATTTGAAATGTGCCAGTTAAAAATTGCCTTTAGCCATTTGTTGTTTACTTTGTACTATGTGTTTGTGGTAGCTGTTATATAGGGAAGACAAGCAGAACCCCTAGACAATTCATGTTATGTAAAGAGTGCCAGAGAAATGCTCTTTACTCGCATTTGTATTTAAATAAACCAACATGCAGTTTTTCTTTTCTTGGTATAAGAAGACTGTTTTCAAAGAGGTGGTGGCATCAATACTTTGTTTACTATCAAAGAACTCTTTTGGATTTACTGTTTACACAGCTTGAAAGCACCAAAGCTAGACCTCTGAACCGGGCCTATTTTTGGAGGTATGTATCTATTTTCAGGCTTGATTTATCCCTTCACATGATGTCTATTTTTAGAGCTGTGTTCCAATTTATAGACTTTATTTGCTCCTTTGCATGATTTTCTGAATCCTATGTCACACAACTGGTTAACACACAGGAAACCAGGCTAAATGACCGACATGCTTGAGGCACTGATAACTTATAGAAAGAGGACCCACATGTTATGTCTCCCTTTTTTTAGAAGCAAAAATAAAAGAGCTTTTGAAGTAGATTTTTGCAGTACCATTCAATAAAGTCTGCTAATTTTACACTGTGTCCTAGATAACATGCTTATTATATTTTTGCTTCATTTTTTGTCACTGTCAGTTTCTTAAACTTTTGTTTTGGAGTGGTATCCCACAATCCTTCTCTAAGTGGGAAGACCTATGTGCTAGTCAGAATTCAAAATTTAAGCTAATTAGGTGCCCATATCTCTTTTGTTTCAGTGTACTTACTTTTCAAGAGGCTCTGTACATAGTTTCAATATTTGCAGGTTGAGACATATGACCAGTGCAGGATTTATAAGCCAATGCCATGCACCTGCACAGTGCTAAGTTTTAAGGATGCTGCTGTATGAAAAACTGGACAGCAAAACAGACATGTATGAGCACTGGGGAACACCAGCATTGTGAACAAAATACGGCATTAAGTAAAGACAATAACAATGATAATGGCACAACCTCCACTAGGCCGCACTACACTAGGAAGAGTGTTACAGTAGCACACATGACTGAGATGAAAGACATCACAGGCAAGGCAGGGGAACAAGGCCAAGTAATGTATGGTTACATGTATAGCCACTGCACTGCGCAACTTTCCCTAGTTAAGAAAAGAGTCTTGCCCAGTAAATGTCAGAGGAACAACTAATCATGTGGAGGACATCAGTGACAATGAGGCAGATGTTAAGGTGCATGATTACCTGGCAACTCATGACTATGGCTTGGTACTATATTGTCTGCCTGAGGTTGAGAGTGGGTTTCAAGTTGACAACACAGTAAACCATGGAAAGGACATAGTATGATGGGTGTGGGTTTCAGTCCGATATATTGAGGCATGACTACAGTATGGAAATTTGAGATGCTGTGAATAACACTAAATGTAGCTGGTAACCTATGGCTATAGTGTTTAAATGGTGAGGGGGTGAGCATAGCACTATATGGGGCTGTTAACACATGGCTATAGTATGTAAATCTGGAGTGGTTGCAAATAGGACCAACTGCAGCTTATAAACTGGGTGCATAAAAGGAATGCCAAGACCAGAGCTATGTGTATTCCACAGTATAGCATACCCACTCTTGAAATGATTTGTCTACAGATACACAGTTACTGGCATGGTCACCCAAGATGGAAAACACCTCAAAATTTAACTAACCAGGAGGATGAAGTGTTACTGCAGGCCATCCATACAAATGACATTCATCTTCTGGGCACAGGTGCCACAGACAAGCATTACTAGGACCAGTTCTAGTAAGGACTTGTGCAGCATTCAACTGCTGTTGAGAACCATAATAGGTCTCAACAACAGGTATGAGGAAGTGTCAATGATATGAGTCTCCATGCAAAGAACAATTAATTGGGCATTATGACAGCCACAGCCACCATAGGGAATGGGTCATCATCATTGCAAAGGCTCACTCAGGATCAGGACTTTTTGGTGCCACTTGCTGACAAGGGGGAGCAGCACTTTGTAGGTAGTTTGGATGTGGGAACTGGGCTGGCATCAACCACTCATGTGACAATAGGGAAGAATCAGGCTAGTAATGTCTGTTACAATACAATATAGTACTCCCCCCTGCATCTTCGAGTGGAAGTATTTATCAAGGCTCACCTGCATTTCTGCATCTCCAGGCCTCTCTGGTGTATAACTGTATTAATGTGTGTATGTGTTATAGCTGAATTTTAATGCATAGCAATATACATGCTATAGAAGCATATTTGTGGGGACTTACAGTGGCGATGTTTGCTCATGTTTTTCAGATTACACAGGTGGAAGGTACATTGTAACAGGAAACCATAGGGCTGATATCAGCAGCACATCTGTGGCTGACATATGCAAGTAGCAATGCTCAGTCACATAGTGGCAATATTACAGAAGGAAGAGTCACCCATTTCCATTACAGACACACCTGTACAGGTAAAGGCTGAGCATACAGCCTCAAAAGTGCACAACAGACATCCTGTAACTGAAAATCTCTCACTGGCTCCACCTGAGTGCCCAGTTCACTCATCTGATATGCACATCCCCTCTGAGGTATGGATATTCACCATAGCATGGCTATGACTCCAAGACTGCCCCCAATATGGCTGCTACAATTGGCATTGATTAGAAGATCAGCTGCTATCCACAGCATTGTGGAAATGGTGAGCATGCTCTGTGATTTGTAGGATTATGTTCATCAACTGAACAGTGACATGGAGTATAGGAAAATAGACAGCACAGTGCTGCTAAGGTCACTGGTAACTAAGCTGACCTCCATAAATGCTTTCATGTGACACATTGCAACTGTTAATTTATCTGACTCCATAGGACATGCAGTCAATAGGCATGAGAAGGTTTTGATATAAATAGATTGGTCCCAAGTCATGCTACGTAAACATTTGTTAAAACAGTATTACTGTCACCTGTGAGCACACAACCTATCACCTCTGATTATGGGCATTAACTATGTTATGGACAATGGTACTAATTAGCTCAAAATCTAGGGTGCCCCATTGGGAAGTTCACACATATTTCCTTATATCTACCCCATCCTTGTTGCCTGTGGCTGCAGAACCTGCCACTATCAGTTGGATAAATTGACAAGTCATGGGCAATGACACTCTTTAGAATAAAAACATGATGTGCCTCTTCGGCGTGCACAGACACATGGTTAAGTAGCTTCAACACTTACCTGTCACAGACTGCATTAAGCCCCATCACAGTGTTCAGTATGGTCTTTCCCTTTTTTTTTTCTTTTTCCTATCCTCTGAATAAAATTTAAATATATTATAATATATGGCTACATAAATGTATTCTTTGGAGGTCCTGAGAGTTGTTGATAACCAAACAGAAACATAATCAGAAATCCATGCAGTAAGCTCTCCAATAGACCATTCCCTTCTCCAGCTTCACTCACAAAGAATTCAATATTGATAAACATCACAGGGTTGTGGTGTGGTGAAACTATTGCAATGTCATTCTGTCAATGAAGACAGAATTTGTTTACAAAATGAATGGCATTTGTTAAGAAAGCACTACCCAATAGGATTTTTTTGGTACCTGCCAAAATAAATATAGACGTAGCATATTTCCAGTTTAGCAACTAATTGGTAGCAGTGACCAATAGGCTGAGCAGTTCTTTAACAGCATAACATGGGCAAAAATGTCAGTAGTTCACTACATTTTACTGAATATTTAATCAGCGTGTTCTGTAATGTAACAAAACCCTTGCATATTATAATAGGGAGAAATTAAATATCTATCTTATTCAGATTCAGAAAATTTCACTGCAGTGACAGAGAGAGCACGAAGGGAGACTCTGCTAATGCAGGTTAATTTTACTATATTTAAGTAGAAATCCCAAGTAGGAACATGTGTTTTAAAAGCTATATATAACTGCAGTATAATGATAGTTGATTCTATCCATCTGTTATTTTTAGCTGCTATGCCTGGTGCTGCTGTAGTATTTTAAGACAGCTGAAAAGAGCATGTTTCCTGCAAAAGTTTGTTTTATTTAAAGGGCAAATGTAGATTATATAGCTGCAAGGGCATCTTACTGATGCAATTCATATCCTGGCTAAAAGTTTTTGAGCAAAGACAAACATCAAATAGACACTTCCCTGTTGCTGGACAGCTACCACTGAAGTCTAGATGCCAAATGGCACATGACACAATTATTTCAGATATTCTGAATGATGTGTGCCTAAGGTAGTTATTCTTGGAACTGACTCTTTCCAGCAATCAGTGCTATGACAAACATTATACAACAAATGCTCAAGAAAAAAATGTCATTCCAGAACTATGTTCACAAGAACACTGCATTTTAACCATTAAACAACTGTAAAATGATGCAAATAAATAGTGAATAAATAATTTAACTTAATGCCAGAATCTGCTATTTATTAAATACAAATAAAGCAGATGGAAATGTTATTAGAAGCTTTGTGCATCTGTCAGCACTGCAACAGGGAATTACAATACATAGTGAAAACTGAAGAATTAATAGATTTCATATAAGGATGATTTGGTTGGAATAAAGCAAAACTGGATGTAAGTGAGGGGCATATACATATCGACCTTTCAGACAAACCATACAATAAAGACACATGCGCACTGCTCCCTCTAACTGCCCAATGGGGATTGATTCAGGGACAGGTATGGCTACAGTGAGGAACACCTCAATATCAGCTCATTACCATGTCTTTAAATCATACGCTAGTGCTGACAGACCTGACTGCACTAATGTTCTCCCTAGCAGCCTAAGTTCATCAAGTTACCAAAAACATCCTGTTACAATCACACGAACATTCAGATACACACACGTATATGTGTGCATGCATGTGTACACAGGTACACACACACACACATACACACACACACACACACATACATTCATGCATGTTTACTAATGCCCCTATAGACAGGGGCACACATTTTCAAACACACACATATATACACACATGCACTAACACACTTCATTCTTTTGTCTAAACTTAACTTCACTGCAAGTAGCTCCATAGGAGTAAACGGCTGACTACCATGTTTTTACATCGGTCACTTCTTCCTTCTAGAGTAAAAGATTACTTGACTGAACAATTCCTTGAAGTTATTTAAGATGTATCTGACAAGGATGAAGTTCCTTTAATATCGGCTCATGAGAGAATGAATATAATAGTGAATTACTGGGCTGTAGCTATCAGAATACAGAATAAGGCTTGCAAATATGGGGGGGGGATTATTAGGGAAGACACATTTTTAATAGAATACAAGTCCATAATGTTAGTTCAAAAAAGATTATTAGCTGGGAAATGTTGAAAGACAGGGAAGACAATGACTAATTAATTGCCTAGGAGTACTTTTTGGAGTAGTAGTAGTTGAAAAGCAGGTACATAGAATGAGTATTTATGTGTTTAGCATGGCTTGAAATAATGGAAATTTAGAGAACTGGGTTTGCAAGTTATTTTGGTACTGAAATACTCTTAGGGTAAGGGATACAACTGAAAATGCCACCAAATATATTTAACTAGCAGTGCTCAGTTGGGAGAGGCACAACATGACAAAACTTGTCTTTCTGGCCTTGTTAATCTTTTAGCAACTGTATTAGCATTTAGTGGAGCAAGAGATCATCCTAGACTCACTAACAGTGGCCTTCTGGTGACTTGTTTCTGTCTACCTAGCACAGCTTTCAGCTGTCAGGCTCTAATTTGCAACCCACTGAAGTTCAAAACAACCAAGGATCAAGTTTTGCTCTATTACTTTCTTACTTATATACTACTAGACCAGTTTTCAGACTTACAGCTAGTTTGAGAGGATGTCAGTCCTGCAATCAGTAATCAGTGTTACATTGGTAGCTTTTAATACTCTGGTTTGCACAACGCTTGAATTTTAATTGCTGTAAAATCTAAAAGCTGCATTTCCTGCTTTTGGTGCAATGACTTCTTCAGTAAAATATTTTCTTACTATGACTGACTCACTCTGATAGTTAAGCATGGAATCCTCACCTCATTTCAGTAGTTGTCATGGAAGGGTACACACAGTCTGTATGATGTAGTTTGTATAGGACAGGGTAACAACTAATTACCGGATTGGATCTTGGACTGTGTTACTGCAATATCTGGGTAGGGGTCTGCAGTGTCTATGTGATGTCCTCCTTACAGTTGTAGGTGACAGCTGACCACTGACCTTGCCATGACGCTATCTTACAGCAATGTCCAGGAAGGGGATGAGGCAGTAGTAATGGATTTATATTAAAGGTATACCTTAGGTTTGGTTTCATCTGTCTAACTCTTTTGTATTTATGCTTACCTGAGAGCAAGGTTGGCCTTAGGTGAACTGTCGTACTAGTTTAAGGACTCCACAGCATCCCACCATTGCCCACACCCCATGCACATCACCCAGGACCTTTTTAGTCCTCCCCCCAAACTCGCCTATGCACACCATCCAGATTAGTTTTTGTTCTTCCTTTATTCATAATTTTTCTTATTCATTTCTTTCTTCCTGCATATATTCATTCGTTCATTCATTCATTAAACATATGCTAACCAGTCAAGATTGGACTTTGAGAAAAGAAATGCATTAAGACTCTGGTTTTGGGGGCCACTAAGCCCTGGAAGCCATTGGGATTCTGGATGGTCTGAGGAACATGTTACAGCTTTAAAACAATATATTCATCCAATGACTGCCTGAATAAAAATTACAATAAGTGAAAAAAATTCAGTGTTACTCTTCAACTTTGCTTTTTTTTCCTACATCCTTTCAGCACACCCTGACTTGCCAAGACGGCCTTGTAATAATACATTTAGAGGAAATAACTAAATTAAGCTAGGTACCGCTAGGCGTACAGATGCTATGAAAGTTCTAGATGATCCGAGATGTATTGTAGTGCTTTCTTCCAATCTTTTGATTCAGTGATAGCCAGAACAAAAAACATGAGTAAGGAAAGAAATGTAATCTTACTTCCTTTTTATTTCAAGGAAGAGATAAGTTGTATCTAAGGAAACAACTGCTCTTGAAGCTGTGGCATGAACATTTTTCTTCTATTTATTTATTTATTTTCTAAAAGTAAAGAAGCATGTGCTTATTTATTTTATGAAATAAATACATACATTCATAGAAAAGTATCTCTGACTCAGTTGTGAGAGCAGTGCCCTAGGGAGGAAGTCACAGATGTCGCCATTTGATTTACACCCTAAGGTGGAAATATTGTTTGTCTATGCGTAGCCATATGGCCAGTACTGCCTTTGAGATGCCAGAGCCTGAGAAGTATTGAACTGATCCTAGGGAATGAAAATTTATGATAGAATATTCTGAAGTTTGTTGCACCATCATCCAAATAGTGGTGTGTATCTGAGATACATTGGAAATGATCAAGAAGAGAGGTACATTTGAGGTATGTAGGTAGTCTTTAAAGTGAAAGCTAAAATTTGGATGAAAAGTAAGGGCAGATAGATATAACATTGTTACTTGGGAGGGGGTGTTAGCACATTTGAGCCGCTGATTATAACAATAGGCTCTGACATGTCTTGCGGTTGTGCATTTAGTATGTGGTATAAAAGTATTGGAATTAATGAATCAATGTCCTATTATGTGTGCTGCCTGGTCATGAATCTGTGTCTTGTTATGTGTGATGCCTGACTCTACCTTTTCTTATGTGTGATGCCTAATCATGAATCTACCTCCTCTTATGTGTAAGTCCTGGTCATGAATCTACCTCCTCTTATATGTGATCCCTGACCATGACTCTACCTCCTCTTATATGTGCTGCCTGTCAGTTGTAGTTCAGCAGACTGCAAACCAATGCACTGTGATGCAGGGGTGTTGCAGAAGGTCACACTGAATGCTTAGTTACATAATAAATCTGAACCTATTCAATCAGATGTCATTACACAGCATAACATGGGATGAAAGGGATACATAGAATGCCTTGGTATATATCTTGACATATTCATCATAGCATATCCCCAATGGCTGTTGTATAACATAAAGATTATGTTGGTCCTGGAACAAGTTATTCTTATATAGTTATGTCATCAGAGGATGTTCACAGACACGTCATTAAATTGAAAAGGCTGCAAAATTGATAGCCTCTCATAGCAAGGGCATCGCTTCTTCTGCCATAAAGCAGCAGACAAGTGTAAAGGAAACTCATTTAACAGAACAATGTGGCATTTATACAATGATATTTCAAAGTGCTAGTTGAAACTACTGTCAGGAAGCTAAACTGTATGATCAAATATTGACTAAATTCAAGGGGCAAATGTCATTTTATCTGAATATACATAGCTGCAATGCACTGATAAGCAGCTTGACACAATGTGCCAGTAAAACAACTAAATCAATAGTCTGCTGTTTGACAAGCTGCTTAAGTAGGGAGTTATACAAATATTTTATAAACCCTGTACACATGCCATCTCCTTGTCACAGAGGCAGGGTGTCACTAGATGTCCAGCTATTCCCAAAGAATTTGATGGAAGTGGCAAAGATCGTAAAAGTTAAAGGGAATGGACCCAAACATAAAACTGGAAAATGAGTGGTGGAAATGACAGTGTAAGATGATGGGGGACAGGACAGTGTGTGGAATGGGCGTGGATGTTTAGGTGAGGACTGCTACTCTTACCATGACTTGTTTCTATATTATAAAGCACAAACGTCATAAAAGAGTTAGGGCTGTTAACACACTTACAGTTTATCTTCTAATATTGTCAAACAAAGAATATCAATTTCTGAATACTTTTCACTTTTTTACACAGTGCATATACAGTAATATATGCTTTATAACAAAAAGGTCGCTTAAAAATGACCTCTTCTGGATTTTATTGCAATATTAAGCTGAAGTCAAGACTGAGTTGCTAAAAAAAAATATACTACAATATTATCTTAAACTTCTAGCATCTTTGTAGGTTACATGTGCACAGGTTATATGATGCAGTGACAAAACTGAGTAAGCAAACTTAATCATATCCAGTTACCAAAACGAATGACTTTACAAGAGAATTCAAGTTCATTTTCTAGTTCATTAAAATGTTTAGAACTTACATGGTTTCATATTATAAAGAATAAAAAAGTAAGAAATTAAAGTAAATAAACAAGCAATTCAAATATCAGTATTGCACGGCATATGCAAAAGTAATAAAGTAATATAACTTACCATAGAGTTGAAGTCTCATGCTAAGATCCTGTCAGAAAAAAAAAAATTAACAGCTGCACGTATGACATCATAAATCACAGATACCTGAGATCCAGCAAGCATAGAATTTCAGTCACAGATAAGAGGATTAACCAGTTAAATTATAAATCTTATGTGATGTTTTTAGCAGCACTAAAATTAGACAAAGAAACATCAAAAGACTAAAGCAGAGATGGGGAACACCATTGACAAAAAAAGGATAAAGCCCTGACCATGGGCCAGGTGATCCAAGATCATTTAGTATATTGGCCATTTGTTACGGGTGGTGTAGGGGTCACTTGTCTCCTGCACAGGGGATAATAAATATGGCCTCATTGTTGGAATGCCAGCATGGACACAAATCACTACTGAGGCTGTTATATGATGGCTGCCTCTAGCCAACTCTCAGACTCACTAGGGAATATAAAAGATGGTAGAAAAAAATAGACTTGGCTGAACAGTAGAAGGCTTGAGGGCTGTCATTCACTGCATGCAAAAGCATACAGAGAAAAAAAAGTCTGAACCAAACTTCTCTAGTTGATAAATTTATGTTATCAGACAACTGGCAAAACTGTAGTGCTGTTACCAAAACTTTCCATTAAAATGGGATTACTGATTCAACCGACAGAAAAGTCACAGATCCAAGAAATGACAAGTCAACAAGTTGAATCTCTAACAGCATATTGCCGTCATAATCCAAATGTGGATCTCCACAAAGAACATCTGTCTGCTGACAACTGAATATCATTTGTCATATGTTAGATGATCAACTAGGGATGAATAATTAACCCAGGCAAAGGAATAAATATTCTGTATAAAGATCAAAATAAAGTCACCACAGAAGGCAGAGTTACAGAAGAGGTTCCCTAGTCTGATAGTACAACAATCCAAAGATACAGTACTTCACATAAAGATGTCACAGCTATTTGAAACACAGTAAAGATGCATGTACTGAGCAATTAAAGATGAGGTAGTAGGACAAACGTTAAGATGCATGTGACCTCAAGCTCATCAAGACTTTAAATGCATAAATTAAACAATAGTTACACCGCAAACAGATCTTGGAACTATGTAGATAATCACTACCATCTGGCCCTTAGATGTGGCCTTTATTCATAAATAGTAATATTACACCAAGACTTGCCTGTTATGCCACTGTGCCATTGATTCATTGCACCTGTTTACATGAGCAATCTTTTTTTTTCATATTTTTATTAAATTTTATAGCCAAACAATAGGTATTACAAAAGTAAAACAAGTTAACATACAATGAGTACAATTGATATTCTGATGATTAAATAAATATGAAATTTCAAATTTACATAGGTCATTTTTTTTTTCATTATCATATTAGCATTAATCACTTACTTCTAGTACTGATTTGTTTTTATTTTAATGTAACCAGTTTCTCATCTGGACTACATTGAATTATCTTCTTTTGTTAAATATTAGTGTAACTGGTAAGCATTACTTGAATTGTCCTTACCTCAATTTCCATTTCTCGTAATTGTAATACTGTTCTTGTTATCCGTATTTTTGCTGTATTAAGGTCACAGATCTTAACTGTAAAGGGCCATTCCTACTGCGGTACATGTGACATGCTCACTTACCTAGTTAACAGATGGAAAATAAATAAATAAATAAGTATAAATCTTAATTGGGAAAGTGAGAATATAAATTTGAAGAAAAATATTAAAACCCATAAATAAGGACTGGAAAACAGAAAAAAAGAGCTATATAAGAACAGAGAAGAAGATGAAGAAAGAAAAGGTTAAAACATAAAAAAATATATATTTTAATAGCTCATTATACACCACTCATATTTTTCTAGTATTTTACCTAGCTCTGACCAAAATTTAAAATGCATTGTCCATTATTTTGCTTATAACAATAATGAGTCAATTTCTTTTTTATATAGCTTTGTTAGATATACAAATTATTAACTAAAAAGAAAATTATAATTCTTCAGTTCTTGCAATTGTCTTCTTGCTGCTAATATAATTATTCATAATAATGATTTCATTCATAGCTAAATGCTTTCTAATTATCAAAATATTGTTCCATAATATTTGAACTAAACTTTCAAACATCTGCTTAAAACATACAATCAAAGAAAATATGTTCGTAGTCTATTTTTGTTAAGGCACTACATCACCACAATCCAATATTGTGTTTATTTAGTACATTACCAATCTTAAGTTGAGTAAAAATGCTCTCTGTAAATAATTCTGAATATAAATCCTCTAACATTGGGATGAAATGGTCTAAGCAGGAGATTATATATCTTGGTTAGATAATGATGTTTAAAGCTTATAGTATTTGATCTGTTTTATGATGGAATTTATATAATTTGGGAAATGCAGTACAGAACTTAATTAATTAATATGGCTGCAATTAATTTCTTATTCAGAAGGAGAAATTACCTGTTCTTCTTTATTATTAAATTCCTTTAAAATGACTTTCTAACTAATCATTATTGTGTACATTGTCTGCATGTTGAATATCCTGTAATAATAGTAATAATAGTAAATTCATAATATCAAAATAATTAAATGAAAGAGTATTCCATTCTCCCTCACTAGTTTGTCTAGTGTGTAAATAAATCTTAAAATACTATCTATAAGAAATAT
>NC_056735.1:1494618984-1494678984 GCF_019279795.1 Protopterus annectens | reverse complement strand
TGTCCAGTTTAATTCCTCCAGGTGTTTTCATTTTCTAATACCATAATGGGAATTGACTCCATTCTTAAGTCAGGATAGCATTAGAGTTCATGAAATTAGCATTTTTGCAGTCTTTAATGTTAGCCAAGAGTGCTTTTCTGAACTCCCACAATATGCTCAGAATTGTTTCCACTTGCAGTTCTTATGGGGTTACATGTACTGGTAGCAGATTTAAGTGCAATTTTAAGTTCTTTTATATTAGTCCTATTGATCATGCTACTATTGTTTATGCTTGCAAATCCTGGTATATTATGACTTTATGTTCCTCTGTATGTAAGACATTGTAATCAATGGGATTAGCAATTTCAGTTATCAACACTAGCATTGTCTTTTATGAACTAATATCTGGTTTTCTTGCATCTATTTTATTGAACTGTTCGTAACGGGCATGCATTGTCCATCTGCTTGCAATAAGGTGTGAATATAAACTTCCTTTATCCTCTGACCCCCCCCCCCCCCCCAAGCAGGGTGCAATGGAAACTTAAATATACACACAGCAGTCTCATCCAAGTAGGCAGTCTGAGTCCATTCAATCCAACCACAATTTAATTAGGACAAACTGTGTTCCATCTCTGGCCATGTACTTTAAGTAAATATTTGAGGCATCCAGTCTTCTGCCTACATTTTAGCCTGAATTGTGACTAGTTTCAAGACAAGTGCTTCAATGTCCTAATTTGTAAGCAATAGCCCTACAGTCTGTAAACCCTCCTAAATGGGCATCCTGCTGGTCAGCTTTTACTTTCTTCTTCCTAATACACCCTGACGTTTACTTTTACTACTCAAACTATTTCTCTCATATTTATCTTCACTTCTTCTAGACTTGTTACTCCCATTATTTATATCCTCCTATCTTTATTGGAACTGCATGCCTTCAAGGAAGTCACTCTTGGTGTCCCCTTATTTCTCCTTGCCTGAGACAGTTACTAAACCAATTCAGCTATGAGCCAGTATATGTGCAAAGTCAATACTGATTCAGTGCACTCAATTGTCTTTTTAGTGTTTTTATTTTTCTATAGAAGTGTCTTTGCAAGCAAATAGATATGTATGTAACAGTGAAGTCTGCAGACTGAACACCAGTCTGTTGGCTATATTTGTATGTAAATTGTAAGTATTATGGCAGCCTAAAACAAAGAACTTTGTCCACTATACTAGCTCCATTTTCTTAGACCACAGCAGTCCCATTAGTACTTTCTCCTTTAACTGTGCTCAATTCATTGTTTTTAGCAGACCACTGCCTCCCTTCATTAAGTTTCTCTTCTTGTGTGACCACTTTTGAGTTCTCAGACAGCATTTTTCCAGAGCTGAACTGCATTCTGGCTTACTTTTTCTCATTGTTTTGCTGGTCTGTGGCGGTTGAGGTAGGCTTTTGGACTTTGCATTTCAAAGTCCATAGAAACCTCCTTACATTACACAGTTGTTAGTCATGTGCAATTTTTTACTGTTATCACCATTAGTCAGGTCAAGATGATATTGGACTAACTCTCCTACTAAAACTGTGTCCTACAGCAACAAAACCAAGACATTCATCTACTAGCACAGAGGCCTTTTACTTATCTATCAGCAGATTTGTGGCTGTTTATGTTGTCGTTGATTGTTTTCTCTGACTCTTGACAAGTTTTCCAATAAGTCAAATAATGTTGCAGGAGACTCGCTCTACTCCCACTGCAATGCTAAATCCTAGAATAGTATCCCCATGCAAACAAAACTCTCCAACAAACTCAGCAGTTTTAAACCACTGCTTAATCAACATCTTTACTGATCCTTGACCTGTACCTGGAGATCACAGGGTTAAAACTTTTTCACTGCACAACACTAGCCAAATACTTTCCTTAAACATAATATACTCAACCTCTTACTGAAATGACAGCTACCTGTTCAATCCACTTAGTTGCACGTGTACTTTCTCTTTACTAACTTTCACCTTTGTAAAATCTTAGAATGTATATGTATATGTATATATGTAACTACTGTCTGTGTATAAATGTAAATAGAAAAGTAACTACTCCATGTTTGACTGTAACTTAGTATAATGCAATGAGAATAAATGGAGCTTTTCTCTCCAGGTCTCTGCTGAAAATAGGTATTACCCAGACTTTCTTGTTAAACAAAGACAAATAAACTACCTGTACATGCAGCAGTGTTTTTTATTCAGTCCTCATGGGGAGGGGTGTTCTAAAAATCCATCAGGTCATCAGTTTTCTGCAGCAGATTTGCCTTTGTAAAACATCTAAAGACCCCGTGTCAGCACTGCCTTTAATGGGAGTGAGGGCTATATTGAGGGGTTACGTTAGATGTAATTGACATGCCCTCACTGACACCCAACGAACATCATACCCTTTGAGCATTTAGTAGCGTGGGTGCTTGGAGGATGGACAGGAAAGATAAAGTAGATCTTTCTTGCGTCCTCCAGTGGAGAGGGTTACGGGTATGCATGTCGGCACATGGATTCCATCTATCATCCTCAGTGAAGAATTGAGGTGGATTGTATGGAGGCATCTACTTACAAGGGCATGATATTTTTATAAGGGTGATGTTCCTTATATGTTCATTCACTAACAACCCTTCTGCATTATTAGACCTAGAACTGCCCTAATGCATACTTACTTTTGGCCTCTGAAGTGGTTGACCGTCAGTTAAATCCCTGCTAAAAGATGCCTGGAAAATGGCCACACTGGCCATGCTGTCATCTTGTAGAGGAGAATGAATAGCTATAGGGCAGCCATAGCAGTGAGTCTGATGGTCAGCAGATATAGAGTAGACAAAAATATCCATGTCACAAATATGTTGTTTCTTGTACGGTACGCATTATATACTAACCATTTAACTTTGAATAATGTTGACGTAACTACTGTAAGATAAATAATACTTAGACAATGGGCAACCTGTACATCTTCACCTTGATCTGTAAATGAGTATTCTTCAGCAGGTTGCTAAAGTGTAAATAATGCCCAGTAAAAACTGTATTAAGGTGCTGTGAATCTCAGACAGAAAAAAGCACACTGACACCATTTCTTTACACGCACTAAATGGGACTTTATTGTTTAGTGAGTGCAGAATTCAACTAAAAGTAAATGAAAGAAAAAAAATAGTGTGAGCGCGGGTGTGTGTGCGTGTGTGCATGTGTGCGTGTGTGCGTGTGTGTGTGTGTTGTCTGCACGTGCGCCTGTGTGCCTGTGTGTGTCTGTGAATGAGTGACTTGAATGAGAGAAACAAAGAGACTGAACGAGAGACACAGATACCACATACCAATGTATTAAGACTGCATCATACTGTCCATCAGGATGGATTAACAATAACAAGTTTATCAGTCTAAGCTTATTGTGTTCTAAAAATAATTACAGTGTACACCAAAAATTGTCCAACACAATTGTTCTACCTATTCTGTGTTTACTACTGATAAACTGCAACAAAACAAACCTCAAAAGTAAACACCTAAATGGTAAGCTGCCAGTGATCCCAGGGATACCATGTGTGATCATCACCTGTACACTGTATGATATTTATTACAAGGGAATCCATATTTGGTACTCACACAGACATAATAATGCCTGACATTACTGACTAATCTTAATCCACAGTGATCTATCAGAAAATTAAATGTACCACAAAAATAAGGGACAATTAAGAGGAATAGTGGTGGTGGTGGGGTTTAATGCCTTGAATTCTATGAGGTTTTTCATTCATTTGCTCACAACGAGGCATCGGGGCTGTAATGCTGTGTGTGTGTGTGTGTGTGTGTGTGTGTGTGTGTGTGTGTGTGTGTGTGTATATATATATATATATATATATATATATATATATATATATATGTGTGTGTAATACACATTAAATACATGCATACTTCTACTTTGGATGTTATCATGAATGAATGTCCTTCTAGGAGTAGGAAGGCCCAGGCATGTGTTCAGGTATTATTTCTTGCTTAGATTGGGTCCACTCTACCACTCAACCACTGTGTAATGCAGCACAATGAAAGTAAAATTGTCCATTTCTACAAGCTTTTGAGATAATTTAATGGAATAACTCAAGAAAGTGTTCTGCAGATGGTCAAGTTACCCTGCACCCCCACACCCCTTACCTATGCATCACTGCATTCACAAAAAGAGCAGAATACAGTAATATTTATAGCCTGCTACTTTTTTCAGGTTGCAATAACACCAGACAGAGCAGACTACCAGTAAATCAATGACATAGCCACATTATTATAAATACATCTTTGAGGAAACATCCCAAGCTAAAAAGTTTAGACATACATTTTTGCTCTTTTACATATTGAGCTCTTGAAGGTTTATGTATAATTGTCTTTATGAGGTGCTTTGTTTATTCACAACAGATAAATTAAACTTTTTTTCCCTAAAATGCCATCTACCCATTTGAAAAGAAATACATACTGGTTTCATAAACACTAGCACTATCCCACTTATCTATAATTTGGACACTATAAGCAGATCTGTTGAAGTTTTGTCACAGGCCAATACATTCCATATTTTACATCTACTTATCTGTATTTCTGCTGCATCTCACTTTTTATGTATAGAACATTTAGGTCTTTGCATGGGACTTGAACCAGGGACTTTCAGTAATCTGTGCTGATGTCACTGAGTGTATAGCATTTAAAAAACTCTCAGCAGTTATGATCTGAGTAATGTCTTAACATATTCATTTTCATTGCATATGGGAATCACTATCCTCTTGTTTTGGGTTCATAGGTGTTTACTAGGCTAACAGCCACAAGGGCCATTTTAAGCCTAGCCATGCATCCCAAATCTCTGACAAGTTCTGGAATCCTTGATAAGTGTAATCAGGGGCTTGGGAGATGAAACATTTACAAGCAGGTGCCTGAGAAATGTAACATTTGCAGGTTGTCTGTGCCCATTAGAGACATCAGTGCCAAGCCAGGGATGAATTTCCTGTTCTCCATCCAATTTCCCACGTTACACTTGAATTGGGTTAGGGAGGAACTCTGCTTCACTGGATAGGTAGTCTGTTACAGAGATAGGGTAGTCTCTGGGATACATCTGTCTCTCCAGCAGGTCCTGTTTATATGACAGGCAAGTTTTAAGTCTTTATAATGTGTGCGGTTTATTTTGTGGATATGCATGAGGTCCATTGGAGTAGGGTCTGAAGATGCCTTGCATGCGAGGCATAGATTACCCTTCAACAGTTCTGTAGGAGGCAGAATACAGAGACAGGGCCTTGAGGTAGTCTGCACATGACATGTTACTTACACCTGTTTTAAGGTCAAATTTCACACACACACACACACACACACACACACACACACACACACACACACACACACACACTCAAACACACAAGCACATGCATGCACCTGAGCAGGTGAAAGCCCCATTTAGGCCTTTGATTGTGAAATGAGCTTAGAATTTTCAGTTGTATTTGACAATGTCTCTTCCTCACTTCCTATGAAACTGATCTTAAGTGACTGACCTGGGGACAAGGGGGATATAGGTGTTAGTTACTATCAACAGCATCAGTAGTTGGTGTCACCTTAGGTCTTGACGGTTTCAAAAGCTGTTTCATTTATAGACATCTATGACTCTGTGAGGTGATTTTCTTTGATATGTATATTTTGAGGAACATGGCCTTGAAAACCTTTAAGTATGCTAGCTATTATTTAACTTATGAAACCTAACAAAATTTATAATCATGACTTTGTTCTAGTGTAGTATTATGGCATGGCAGTATTATGTTAACCATAATTTCTATGTAAAAACTGTGGAAGTGTCATTTTTTTGTTGTATTCTTAAAAGGTGTGCATTCCCACAAAGAACACATAGATGCCAAAGTGCACAAAACAAACTTTGCCCCCTATTAGTCATGCAACCTGATGTATTTCCCTGTCTTGTTAGGACAATAAGTGGCCTAGAACCCTGATGCCAGTAGTCTGAAACAAAAGTGAGAGTTGTAGAAATCCTGGCCACTCTGTTGTTAATATAACCTTTTTGGGTCTATGTTACCAGATTGAAAACCCATTTCAGCAAACACCACAAGACCGACAGGTATAGCGCGAACCGCAAATATACCGAACCCCCTAAACCGCAAAATTTCAAATCTCGAAACGTCATAGTCGGCCAACACCACCATGCGCTACATACTACATACCCAAACATAATAAATAAAACACATACATACACTAACCAAACCCTACTTCTAACCCTACACTAAACCTTAAATACATCACTATCTATGCACTTACCTTAAACCGCACCCTAACCCTAAGGTCCGTAACTATCGCACACTTACCTTACGGAGCTATACTGCAGACGGGCCAACCATGACACGGTTTTGAATGTTCACCATTACCGTAGTTCATGCTATACGTGTCGGTCTTGTGGTATTCACTGAAACGGGTTTTCAATCTGGTAATATAGACCCGCTTTTTCATAAGGTGTGCGCAAACCATTTTGTGCAGATTACAGCAATCTCACAGTGTCATGCATACATTTTTTCACTGCTAGGTATAGTATAACAACAAAGGTTACTCAAGGATTGTAAACAGATTTTAATATTACCTCTGACCTGTGTTTAATATTATATAAAGCCATCCTGGCTTGCAAAAACAGTCAGCCTTTATAAATGTGAAGCATAAAATAGTCAGCCTTTAAAAAGATGAAGTATTAGTGATACACTAGCTGTATTATCCTTCCTACATGAAGCAGTGAACAACCTAGGGGTCTTTACAGCCACTTTATGAAACAAATATTAAAATTTTAAAAATCACGATTATTCTAATGCTGTACAACACACATTCTGATAATCACTGTATGTATTAACAAATGATATTTTGATGTCTTACAGTGGTTATAGTATCAGTGCTTACTGAATGCTCTAAGCATGCTAGCACTCATCCAGAATATCACAGAACATTGTGTACCACACTATTTGTTCAACTTACTTCTGAACCTGTTCTTCACTTTTAGGCAGAGGGTACTGAAAAAGTAGCACATTTACCAGAGTTGCCAGAATGGTGTTGCAAAAATTTAACACAATCAGATTGTTAGAAGTACTGAAATATTCTTTCTCAAAATAGGTTTTTAATAGATAATTCACAGTCTTTTATGATGTTACAAGGGTGAAGATATGCCCTGCCCAATAAAAGTGTGACACACAGTGTGTAGTGACATATGGGACTAATATGGGTTCAGCAGTTTTGTTAATGCTGATCTTATGTTTGAAACTGATGAGCACCCAGGAGTATGTAAAAAAGTAATTATAGTGATTACCTCCAAAAGATATAAGCTCACACTGAACCTTAATAATTTCCCGAGGAAAAAATTCGAGGACGTGGCTGTTCGCAGTTTACAGCCTTCATTGTATACGTCTTGATTATTATGTGTTCAAAGAAGAGATTCTTCGAACATAATATAGACCTGGCAACATTCATCCTTTTGAAGAAATAAGTATAAGACTGTACTAGATATTGCTCTGGATATTATTCTTGCCTTGCATGATGTTATAAAGCAAAGACTATATTGTTTCATTGCAAAAGCTATAATCCACATTGATCCCACCATCATAATCAACAGCATTGTGTTTATATTTAACCATATCTACATACTGACAGTAGGTAAGGTTGACATCACTCTTTATAGGATAAACAACAGCACATCCTGCATGCTGTGAAAGGACTTTTAATGGGTGCTTCATCTATGTTTTCAGTTACTAATCCACAAAGGTCAACTAAATAAAGGCAGCCGGCCGACCCTTCCTGTCATACATATATACACTACCTTCAATGTCATAGAACCACAAAGAAAAATTAATATCTCACAAATATGAGAAACACTCCTGGTGCACACTTAGAAAGCACACCAACAGGGTACATGGAAACAGTCACCACAGACTCCAACACTGAGGAGATGTATTTAGCCGTCTAGAACCTCATCAGCTTTACACTTGACAAGCAGTATAGAAGCAATCCCAGTATTTAGTAAATGTACCTCAGAAAATCTACTAAACATCTAAAATACTGAAAACATGGAGCGTTTTCATGTTTATGCCTTGCTGTTTAACCTATATTAGAAAATGTGATATCAAGAAATAAAATGCCATTTATGTTCTCAGACCACATTATTTGTTCTTTTTTTGTACCTCTTAATTAAAGGTAAACATCAAACTGAAGCTTTGTTCTTGGCTTATTGGCTTCTATCCTAACTTAAGGTTTGAGTCACAGAGTCATAGACATTCCAAGGGTGTTGAGTTTTATGACCATTAACACCTTGCTAGTCATTACCCTCCATCAGTCATCACCTCCTTTCCCAGGAAGGCCATACGAGTCAGTTCTGGAATAAATTTGTGTATATTCATCCAGTCATCTAGATTATATTTAAAGAAAAAACAGTGAGTCACACTGTTTAAGATACAGGTTAAGTTTATTCCAGAGGTTTAGGAGACACTGGGTTATAAACCTGCCCATCCACTTTGTTTGATTTAAATGCTGAAGAAGATTTAGGTCCCTGGTTCTTTACTGATGACACTATTAGACTTGTGTGTGGAGCTACAAGAGATCCTGGACAACCAGGTCTAATGGCATGGTAAATGGGGCAGAGGTGTTCCCTCAAACGTCTATAAGACAATGAATAAAATGCTAAGAGCTTCTAGCCTCTCTTGATAATTCAGGAACTTTAGGCCTATGATATTGCTGGTTAGGAACTTTCAGGGGTCTTTCTAATTCTTAGATATATTTAGTGAGAGACATCTAAAATGGAGTTTATACTCAATAACTGGTTTGATCAATGCTGAGCATAAGAGAGGAATCATATTTTTAGACTTTGATTATTTCCGTTGTCAATTATTTCTGCTAAGCAAAAGGATTTTGTAACAACTGTTGTCACATGATGGTCAAAAGAGAGGAAATTATCAACCCATGTTCCTAGGTCCCTGAGTGCATTTTAATTCTGTAGTGATAAGTTGTCTATACAGTATGATAAGGGGAGGCAGTTGTGAACCAAAAGTGACAATAGTGCACTTTTTAGTACTTATTTTATACCGATTTTAGCACACCAAGAGTTTACTAAATAAAATTCATTCTGGGAGAGTTTGAGTGTCAGAGGGTGACTTAGAATCCCCATCTTTAACTTTGCAGTTGTCTGCAAACTTGTTCAGCATGTCTTGACTTTCTACTTAGATATCTGAGAAGGAAAGGTCCCAGCACCAAGTCTTGAGGAATACCGCAGGTCACTCTCATACTTTCGGATGAGGTGTCTGTAACTTGTACTGTGCGGGTTCTGTCTTTTAGTCAGCTTGCTATCCATATTACAACAGATAGGTTGCTTTTTTAAGCATGTAATTTCTGTATGATGCCAAGATAGGGAATAGTGTTGAAGCCCTTGGTCAGGTCAAGATATGCCCTGTGTACCACATGGCCACTGTCTACAGCCATGTAACTCTTTTGAAGAATATTACCAGATTCACTAGACAGGATCGACCCTTCACAAAGACAAAGTGTTGGGGCTGAAGTCTAATAAGATTCTAGATGTCATAGTTTATGAGGCAAGTTGTAATACATTCCATGACTTTGCAGGATGTATCTGTACACACAGCAGATATATGAGTGTGTATATGTATGTGTGCATATGTGTGCCTGCATGAGTGTGCGTGTGTGTGTGCGTGTGTGTGTGTGTGTGTGTGTGTGTGTGTGTGTGTGTGTGTGTGTGTGTGAGAGTGAGTGAGCATATATGTGTGTGTGTGTGAGTGAGTGAGCATATGTGTGTGTGTGTGTGTGTGTGTGTGTGTGTGTGTGTGTGTGTGTGTGTGTGTGTGTATGTGTGTGCGTGTGTGTGTGTCTGTGTGTGTGTGTGTGTGTGTGTGTGTGTGTGTGTGTGTGTGTGTGTGTGTGTGTGTGTGTGTGTGCACATTCTGCAGTTACTGGTTAGCATCCAGTGTTAGAGTGGTAGTGCCCACTGATTTCTGGGATGGGCTTCAGCTCCCATTGTGCCCCTTAAGGAAATAAAGCAGGTACCAGAAAATTAATAAATAAATAAATAAATAAATTTAGGCTAAGGTGTACCTGAGCAAAAATGATCCCCTGATGTATGATGCCACCCACCTCCATACAAACCTTATACTGTGGGCTTAAGCAAGCAGGGTGTCAAACCACTGCAAGGAAAAGAACTACATTCGTAAACAATGTTTTTCTAAAGCATATTATCACTCAAGAAAAACATAATGTGTCATGGCATTTAAAGAAATAATAATTTCAGCCTGAACAGAGACCATAAACTATTAGTATAAAAATATAGTGGACACTGCATAATAAAAGCAAGCTTATTTTAAATTATAACCATCACTGGTGCGTGTCTATCTAGTGCTTCCTTTCAATTAAACAACAGGCTGTGCACTGACAAAATAAAACACATCCATTGTAACGATATAAAAGGCCCTTTGACATGTAAACACATGTCCCTGTCACAATCTGTTACAAAGAAAATGCATTGAAATTAACATTCCCAGCCTGTTTGTTTTCACATCTAAAAACGGACTTTCAGCTGCTAGATTCTGGTGGTTGTGTATTATTATTCAGTAAAATATAGTACTGACATTATTATCTGAGAATAAAAAGTCCTATTTATTTGTTTATTTGTTTGTTTGTTGCTTGGTTGATTGGTTGGTTTGCTAATAAGAGTAGAATGCTAATCCAGTCATTATTTTCCAGATAAACTCAATTCTTATAAAACTTAATTCATATAGCATAACCTCTCATATTTTTTAGATGGATTTATTCTAAGGCCTGTTTGAGTGGTACTGAAATAAATCCATGTTGTCATCAAATCATATACAATGTAAACTACATAGGCATAAGCAATCTGTGGTTGAAAGGTGCTTCACAGGAAAAGACATATAATTTAATGTTTAAAACACATCCTTGTCACATCATCCATCTGACAATGAGCCAGCACCATAGTTATCTTTACATACACTTAAGTAGGACCATCATTTGACAAAAACAGATGAAGCAGATGGATCACTTTATCCAAGTATATGCAGAAACAAAGCAAATCAGGATGTGCACTGACACGTTGCATTGCCTTCTTTTATTAACCACAGGATGTGTGGTCTATATCGGGAAGTATAGGGAAACCCCAGGTTATGCCTGAATATCTACATGATTGCTGAACATCTTGGGCAATTGTGTAATATTTGGTTCAGGAGGCAGCCAGGGCATCCCTATTAATCAATGAGTAGCTGACCTCGACTGGAGAATATGGTTCCGTTGCCAAACGGAACTGAACAACACAAATCTAAGGAAAAGATTCAATAATGAATAAAGTGTGGGGGGAGTGTAAGAGAGAAGGAGAAGCTGTCACTGAACAGTAGGCATGGGAAAAAAATAAACATTTAAATTAAAAAACAATCTATGATGTGGCACTTAACCACCACAGGAATTCAGGGAGTTTTATAATCACAGGATGAGCAAGGTGCTGCAGGCAGACATGTTTGCCTGTGGTGGTTAAAGGGTCACTATGCCATTTGACTCCCCCCCCCTTTACCTTATATTTTTGCTGTGCCCATTGTAAATGTATAGATTGAAGGATAATGTTTTGTGCAGATGATTAACCCTCAGGGATAGTAATATACTGTTTCCTGCAATCCACAATTTTATTCCCACAGCCTCCTTTTCCTCTTGTATCATTTAGAGCAAAGTCATTTCAGTTGTAAAATAGTGCAAAGGGTAAGCATAAAGCTTCACTAGTACTAAACGATGGCTCTAATCCTGAAGCATGTTATTTTATTCCGTTTCCTTACTTTTACTCTATCTATATATCATTTGCACTTTTTTAATAACCCTTAGTTATCGCTACCTGTCCTATCTTCCTCTTCTTTTCCTCTTCTCACTCAAAATAAGCCTGAGGTGTCAAATATAAGGTACTTTCTTGAATCCATATTTTTAAAACTGTACATGTATATAGATTCAAGTAGTTTAATGATAATTTCTGTCATGTTATTGATAATCAATTAAAAAGTTGCTTTTTTTCTTTACTTCTTTGCTTTTTTTATTATCCTAAATCACAATGTTCATGGTCCTGGGTATTTCTTATCAATGCTTATATTATACATTCTCAGCCTGTATATTTCTAAATTTTATAAAGGAATTTATTTCTTTATTATCCATACTTAATGTTCATTATGTAACTGGACTTTCCTGTTTATCAAATTTAATTAAGTAATCTATTGACTGACTAATTAAGTTGGGCTATGTTGAAATAAATGGGTTCCTATTACATTATCGAACTTCCAGAAGGTCGAACACCAGATGTTCGCACTTGGAAGATCAAAATGTGATAACATCGAAACATCAGAACAGTGAATTTTTTTCCAGGGAAAAAATTCACTGTTTCGAAAAACACACACACAACACAAGCACACCAAAAACCTTATAAACCTACACTAAACCTTACATACACAACTATCTATGCACTAATCTTAACCCAAACCCTAACCCTAAGGTCTGTTGCTACCGCACACGTACCTTACCCGCACCCTAACCCTAAGGTCCGTCACTATCGCACACTTACCTTACCCACACCCTAACCCTAAAGTCCGTCACTATCACACACTTACCTTACCCGCACCCAAACCCTAAAGTCCGTCACTATCGCACACTTACCTTACTTGCACCCTAACCCTAAAGTCCATCACTATCGCACACTTACCTTACCCGCACCCTAACCCTAAAGTCCGTCACTATCGCACACTTACCTTACCCGCACCCTAACCCCAATATCCATCACAATCGCACACTTACCTTAACCCGTTCCATAACTTTCACACCACAGTGGAGAAAATGTCGAAGCTGCAGAAATGTCCAACCGAATTCTTTCACTGGGAAAGAATTCGGACTTCCGCGGCTTCAACATTTTCAACTTTCGAACTTCTGGTGTTCGACCTTCTGGAAGTTTGATTAGGTAATAGGAACCCGAAATAAACACACCAAATTCTGGAAAAGCATATTTTATCTGTTTATTTTATTTTAATTTGTTAACCAGGGTAGAGCTGTGATTCGGAGGGAGTACTATCAGCCTCATCCTGAGAAAGAGAGTGCAATAAAATCAGTCATACATTAATATCAAACAAATAAGTATATAGAAACATGCTGTCAAGTTACAATGATTGCAATAAAAAAAAAAAACACGGTACTACACTGGAGTGAAACCACAGACTTCACAAGCAAAGAAACCTGAAATAAAGGATCACCTTACTGGAAAAATTGTTCAGCACGTTCATCTTTACTTAATCATGACTTCTTCAGAATAATTATTCTCAATTCAAAATAGCTCAGCAATTAACCAGTTTAGTTCAAACTGTCACAATTTTGCTGCCTTCATTTTTTAAAATATACTTTGTATTTTTAGTGACACTGAAGCTAGGAAATGGGTTAGCCCCAAATCTAAACTGCAAGCAAGTTATTTATACCCCCTTCTGAAGTGACACAATCCATTTGGCCTAATGCAAAAAAAAGGATAACTCCTTAAAAGTGACAAAATTATTTGAATGCTTACAAAGAGTACTTTTATGATGGCTTATTTAGGCAATGCTTTCTGATGGCTAGAAAATGCTCATATACTGTCAGTGATAATTTTCTGTGTATCCCCAATGCACTATATAGAAAAGCTGTACAGATATCATCAGTAACACCCACAAAAGTGTACAAAGACAGCATAGCTTAGAGCAGAAGCATCAATATCCCTATGATGTGCTTAGGAGCGATTAGTGACATTTCTGTTTTATTGGGAACAACTTACTAATCCTATATAAATTTGTCGCCACTGTCCAGGAGGCACTCCTTTTAACTGACATGCAAGAAATAAAGGATTGTTATTTCCTGTAAAACTGCTTAGGTTTTGAGCTAAACCCTATCATACAGGAAAGAATGGCTAGATATGACCTGGTTAATGACAACCCCTTTCATATTTTGTATCTATATGTGTAATTGTAATATTATAATTCTCAAAAAAGGAGATACTTTGAAGTACCTCATTGGTTTACAAAGTGTATATTAATAGGTTCATTAAATCACAGATATTTACTAGGCTGACAAGTTTTGGTACCCTTGTTAAGTGCAAACAGGGGCTTGGGAGATAAAACATTTATAAGCAGGGTCCTGGGAGATGAGACATTTAGAGGCTGCATATGTTCATTAGAGACACAGGTGCCAAACCAGAGAAGAATTTCCTGTTCTCCATCCAGTCATCTAAGTTGCATTTGAATTAGATTAGGGAGAAACTCTGCTTCACATGGATGGGAGTCTGTTCCAGAGAAGGGGTAGTTAAGAGGATACATGCCTGTCTCTCAAGAATGTCTTATTTATATCAGAGCAAGGTTTAAGTCTTTAGGGTGGTAATTCTAGTGCTGTTTGTTTTGTGGATATGCAGGAGGTCCATCAGAGTGGGGTCTGACAATGCCTTGTATGCCAAGCATAAATCTCCCCTCAACAGATTGTAGGAGATGGAATACAGGGATAGGGCCTTGAGGTGGTCTACATAGGACATGTTACTTACTCCCTGTATTCTTTTAGGGAGAACCTCTGTGGATGTTCCAATTCTTAAATATGCCTGGTTGGGTAGTGCATGCCAAAGGAGGTGTTGTACTCAAGGATCAGTCTGATGAATGCAGAATACAGTGCAACAATGACTTCCTTGGACCTAGATGCCATATCTGTGTTTATAAATTGGACGACATAGAATGATATCCTCGCTACTGTAGACACTTGATGGTCAAAGGCTAGATTACTGTCTTTGTGTGTCCCCAAGCCCTGACTACTGGGTCATCTCCTCAGGTTGTGTTGTCAATATGATAGTTACCAGGGGTGGATGACTTCCTGAAGGATACTATTATGCATTTCTTGGCATTTAGTTTTAGTCCATGTCTCTGACACCAGTTGTTTGTCTGTCAGCCCTTCCTGGAGAACATTTGTGTCAGTGGGCGATTCAATGACAGCTCCTAATTTGTAATCATCTACAAATTTAGCTAGCTAGAGGCCATTGACATTACCCTTGACTTCAGTGAAGTAAATGCCAAAAAGGAGTGGTTTCAGGACCGATCCCTGAGGGACTCTGTTGTGACTGGCTTCTTTGTAGAGGTGGACTCCCCAGTTCTAACATCCTGGGTCCTATCTGTGAGCCATCTGGCTATCCACTGGGAAACATAAGGGGTTTGTATCTAACCTGTTAAGTTTGTCAATAATGCCCAAGTGGGGTATTGTGCAAAATACCTTGGCCAGGTCAAGGTAGGGCAATGTGAATTATTTTACCCTCATCATTTGCTTTATTGACCTTCTTACAAAAGTACACCAGGTTGAGAAGGTATGACCTGCCCTTGATGAAACCAAATTGGGTTTGGTCCAGTGTCTGGAGGTTTCCTATGTCATTATTAATCATTTCAAAGATATTTTTTTCCATGGCTTTACATATGGGACTAATGAGACATATGGGTCTTTGGCTTCCAGGGTCTATAGATGGCCCACCTTTGTGCAGACAAATGAATATTGCTGTTCTCTATTCATGAGGCACAAAGCCTGTTTGGAGGCTACAGTTAAATAGCAATTCTAGATGGTCTGATAGATCATGTTTCTTGCTATTTAGAAGGCATCCTGGCATATTGTCTGGGCCCACTGATGCAGTGTTCTTGGCCTTAGAAAGACATTAAGGACCTTTCCTCCAGTGATAGCAGAGGTAGTGATATTTGATGGTATTTCCTTAGGGAAGGTTGAGGGGAGAAAGGGGTAAACTTGGAGCCAAATTTTGTCAGTCGGTTTGCTATATGTTCTGGCTCAGTATAGGTGGTTCCATTAACAACGAGCTCTGCACACAATTGTGTATTCCCTTTGAGGGTGTGGGCATAGCTAAAGAATGCCTTGGGGTGTCATTGGCCTGATAAGCCAAATTTACCACAAAATTGACTTTGGTAGGCTTTATTTGTCCTCTAAACTTTGTTTAGTTTGATGAGTGCATTTTTCCTGCTGAGTGCTGCACCTCCTATTTTTTGCCATGATTTTCTTCCTTCTGTTATACAGCTTATTGTTGTGATTCCACCAGGGTGGCTTGTTTTTTGAGTTAGTTCTGTACTTTTTCCTGGTGGGTACAGCTGCCTCTATGCAACTATCAACATGCTTGTATAGGGTTTCTGTGAACAGTTCTATGTAGGCAGTAGTTTTCTCAGGGTTTATGAGGGCTTCAAATTTTGCCAGGTTATAACTTAATAGCAGGAAGTTAGCCTTAGAGTAATTCTTGGATATTCCAGGGTTAACTGGGGTTCCAGGTTTCATTTTTACTTCAATGGAGACCATTTTGTGGTCTGAACTTACCAGAGAAGACATTATACTTGGAGATGTGCAGCACTCTCCCGTATTAGTGAGGACCAGATCCAGTATGGTTGCACCCCTGGTTAGTGTATAGTCATATGGTCCGGGGAGTTTGTGTTTACAAAATCAAGAAATCTCTGTGTCTGTACATTTGGTGTTGTATATAATTCCCATTTAGTAGTCAGGCAATTAAAGTCCCCCATGAATATGGTATTGGGTTGGATGATGAGCGTTTTCTAATAAATTTAAATACATGATATGGGTCTCCTGGGTGATAAAGGAGAATTCATAGATTGCAAGGAAGTGGTATTGGATTTTGCCTATGGTGATTTGAAGCTGGAGAAGCTCAAGGGCTTTGCCCTGTCTGACCAGCCTTGAGGTATATTTATTTTTTATGTGAATTGAGACACCTCCACCTTTAGTCCCTGTCTATGTAGTTGCTGGTCTAAATGTATGGAAGGCATTATAACCTTGCACTGTTGGTGTGCATCTACATCTTTAAACAGTGTCTCAGTAATGGCACAAATGTCAGCATTCTCTAGGGTGAAAAAAGCTTCTAGGGAGTGGAGTTTTTTGTTTAGCCTCCTAGTATTAAACAGTAATACCTTTAGATTTTGTTGGCTTCGATTTGTTTTGTCGGAAGTACTTTCAGTTTGGCATTGCCTAAAAAAGGCACTATGGAGTGTGAAAATGTTTTAGGTAATATTTGAAAGCCTAGATGGAAGAGGTGCAAACCATCCCTGGCAAAGCAGTGTGGTCTGTTGACCAACAACTCCTTCTATGCTGCCAAATATTGGACCCCATTAGAATGATACCAGCAACTATGCCAATTATTAAAGTCAGTCATGTTTTGTTCATACTGTGGCATCATCCTTGGAGAAGGTAAAATGCTGTTCAATGCTAGGCTCATGCCACCCTGGGACACATATTCCGAGAGCCCCATGATGTCTCTCTTCATATACTCTAAAGAGATATGTCACAGGTCATCTACACCTACATGGACTATGAATGAGTCATACTGGTACCTGTGGTCCAATCACCTGAGTGCATGTGTAATGTGGCAGACCCTGACTCCGGATATGCAACTGAGTGTTACTTTTTCCTCACTCAGACTGGTGACAGGGACATCAGTGTGTCTCACACTGGAGTCTTCAATGACCAGAATGTTGGATTGTGTGGTGGCTTACCTTATGGGCTGTATGTGTTGATGTGGATAGTGTTTTGAAAGAGTGCATTCAGGGCAGCTGAGGTGTTTGTTACGTGTACTTCATCTAGGAAGTCTTTGGGGTTTAGGAAGGTTACATTTAAGTGCCTCAGCATATGTGTGTCTATGTGTCTGCACTGAATTTTGTGTGTTGGGTGCAGTGTGTGTACTACTAACAACAAATGTAAAATAAATAAATAAAACAAATTATTGACATTAGGAGTGCTTTTATGTGAGAGCTTTGCCTCCAGTGACATTGAGTAAATACATCTCTCACATTTCATATTGGTTTGCTTGAGAATTTACTGGTTGTCAGTAAACTCGAGGCACTTTTTACATTGCCTCAGGATGCCCTTATCCACCAAGCTGGTAACGGAGATATTGGAAAATGTTCATATCCAGGGCAACAGACCCTTTTTACTGATTAAACAGTTGGAGTGAGAATATAAAATAATGTCAGGAGTACCCAGCATGCAACTCTGGGGGCAGTGCTTGTTGCTGCAAATGTGTTGTCCTGTGTGCAAATATCTACTGGTGAATTTTCAATGGTGCTTTTACAGGAAAATGTCATATCAAGGTGTCTTTGGCTATACAGAGCACTGAGGAGAAACTAACAAGTAGACTGTGAAGATTTATGATAATGTATTTAGGCAGATATTCTAAAGGTAGAAGGAAATCAAGTACTTACTGAAAAGAAAAAAAAATAGCTTGTCAAGAATGATGAAAAAAGGGAGTCACCTGTGTGACGATAGGAAGTACTGTAAACCATGCCAAGAGAAATAGGGCAGTGGATGTATGACTTGTCCCAGCACAGCTAGCTGGAATTTTGTAAATAATTATATGTTGTTTGTTTAGCAAAGTGATTTTTACAGATGCTTGTGCTGAAATTGTATTTGTGAGGTTTGCTTGTGTTAAAATGTATTAACAATGCACCCTGCTGGAATGAAAATAAATGTACATGTATTATTGTAACTGAATTAAATGTATATATTTTAATAGAGAATACTGGAACAGCAGAGGTTAACCATCTAGCTTACTTTACAAAATAAGGGAAATGTAAATGAACTGTTAAACCATTAAAACATCACCCCACAGTGCTGAATAGGACTGGAGACAGTTGGTCTGGAAGAAGCATTTATTCATTATCTCAGTAAAAAGAGGGAAAGCCCCAGGTACTGCCATAAACATTTAGATGTGTATGTAGCTGTCTATGTATTTTCTTGTTCTTTTAGTATTTATTATTAAACATATTTAAACATTTAATTGTGGCTTGCCCATTTTAGAAAATATTTATCTTTGAGAGTGCTTAATTTATTTGGTGACACTGTGTTGGCCACTCCAGAAGGCCTAGCTGTCTTGTTCAACTAGTACCATTTGTATTCGTATTAATATTACACAGTATAATTGGACACCCTTTGTTAAGGGCCTTAGAGTAGCTAACTGTGGAGTGTCTGGTGGCAGTGATAACTACCTTATACTCTGGGCAGAAGGGAACACAGCAGGTAAATCATTGCCAGCCTTTCCCAGGTGTGTGTGTGTGTGTGTGTGTGTGTGTGTGTGTGTGTGTGTGTGTGTGTGTGTGTGTGTGTGACAGCTACTTGGAGCAGAGACACCAAGCAGTGGGCTTACAGAGAGGGTGCTGGAGGTCTTGGCTTGGATGTTCAGCTGTACCAGTGGGGAGTCTTACTGGGGACCTGGAGAGATCCATATCCTTGTCTGAGTGTGTTCCCTGTGTGCTCTTAAGAGAAAATGTGTTTGATGCAGACAGGTCTGTATCTGGAAATACTGATTGTATCCATTTGTATTCCAAGTGCTCATCCATCTTCATTGTCAGTGGTGAGGAGTCAGGCTCCTTGATTACTGGCCCAGCATGGGGATGTCACAATCTGAATGGCAACTGCCTGACTACTACTAGTGTTGGTCTCACCACAGCTTCACTCTGATGGGATACAATGCACCTTTGCTTCTTCTCCCACCAGAAGCAAAACAATACCACCAATCCCAAGATGAGAAGCAGGCCACAGCCTGTTTGTTGATCCACAATCTTGTTCCAGATGATGTAAGGGTCTGAAGGCTTATTTTAGCCTTTTCTTGATTGATGCCTCAAATAGCAACCAGACCAATCAGGAAGGTCAAGCACGGACACCCACTTCCCAACCAGAAACAGTCAGGAATCGATGCACTGTGCTCCTTCTCTCACCAGCAGCAAAATATAAGCACAAATTCCAATTTCGTACCTATGAAGCAGTAATTAGGCTTTTTGGTAATCAGCAGTTTCCAGAAAATAATGTGCCTTTGCCCCTTCTCTCACCAGGAGCAAAACAGAAGTAATAATCCCAAGATGACTACTGAGAGGAGGAATGTGAGCTCTCCAATAATTGGTGGTTTTGCAGTAGCTGTTGCTGATTTTAAAGGTAAGATGGAAAATGTGTTAATACCCTAAGAGATGCCGTGTTCACTAAGCAGTTAGATATGAAATGGGGGTAACTTAAGCTTTAGCTATCTAAGTGGAGAGCCACTAATTTTAAAACAGCAAGATAGATTAGAAAGAGGTGAACACTTTGTATTCTTATTCTATGGAATAAAGTGGGATGGCCAAAAAATTCAAATAGTTGAAGGGGAGTGATTTCACAAAATCATAATTTTGTGCTTACTCACAATAGCCAATGAAAAAGGAGAAGGAAGGAGATATGTGGTCAAATTAACATAAGGAGCAAACAACTAGAAAGACAGCTGAGATTAAAAACACAACAGGGCCAGGGTTGGAGTGTGGGGAAAAATTGTATTTCTATGTGATTTACAACAGACACAGCTATGCTCTCTTTCCTAATTTACATATGTAACTAAAAGAAGAATACAAGTAAAACACAGCTGGGGATTGCTGGAGAAAGGTTAATTGTGTGCTTTCCTATTAGTAGATTAGCTTGAAAGTGTTTAATTTAGCCTGTATTTAATCCTCACATTTGCAAGTCGCTGCAAAATGCTAATCAGGCTTAGTAGTGCCCTGTAGGCCCTGTATAGATGCAAAAACCTTGAAATATGATTTTTCTCTAGTCATCTGTCAGTGGAATCTTTACAAGCTTCCCTGCTGCACTACGGGCAGCACACATTAATAATAATAATCAGTTACTCATTGAGCAGCACTGCCACACTTATCTTCTACAGCCTTCAATAGAACAAGTCCCTTTGTTAGTCCTAGCAAAAAAAAATGGTCAAACTAGCCCACCCCCTTCCGTAATAGTATATATATGGTAAAAACCTACTTTAACGAACAGGCAGCATCCCATCATTTCTCCATCCATCCTGATTGACTTGGGAATCCTGAGGCAATGCAATAATTGTCTCATGTATGCTGACAACCACTTACTCCTAAAACAAGCAAATACCCTATGTGAGAGATGTAATTACACTATGAAACTGGAAACAATTCTCTCACATAACAAGAAACTGGGCATCATATAGGTTGTCATCACACAAACTTCATCTAACACACAAAAAAGTCACAACACATAAACCCACATATGTGGAGGTACTCATTAGAAGCCTACCAAAAGATGAGAGACCTCCCAAATGGAAACCACTTGCATGCAAAGCTATGCAAACAGATACCTCTGTACATAATAACACATACACTAGTGTCTCACCAAGTAAGCCCCTAAAGCAAAACACCTCAAAACCAAATGTCTTGCTCATAGGCAATTCCATAGTGAGACACACAGATATCCCCCTCACCAGGCTGGACAATATGTCAGGTGCCAGGATCCATCAAATCTTGCATGCACTCAAGTCACTCAACAACAAGTACCATTATGACTCTGTCATAGTCCATATTGAGGTGAATGACTTGAAATGTACCTCTATATAAACAGAGACATGACTGAACCCTCAGATTATGTGTCCCAGGCAGGTATTACCCTAGCCCTAAGCAGCATTCTTTCACCCACAATATAAACAAAAAATGAACAACTTCAACTGGTTTAGCTTCTAGTGTCAGTCCAGAGGATCCAGTAGCTGCCAGCCTGGGAAGATATGGTTGATAGGCCATGCTGCTTTGCCAAAGATGATCTGCACCTGTATCCTCTTGGCTTTCAGATACTGGCAAAGATGCTTGCCTCCCCATGGTGCCTTTTTTTTAGGAAATGTCAAAACAACATTTCCAATGTAACATAATCCACTCGAGACAAACTCAAGGATCTGCTTCTTAATGCTAGGAGTCTAAACATGAAACTACACTCCCTGGAAGCACTCCTCAACTTGGAAGATGCTGACGTTTGTGCAGTCACTGAGACATAGCACAAGGCCATGGAGAGAACCCCAGCCATGCAAGGCTACACTACCTTCCACATGTTCAGACCTCAAAATGAGCATGAAAGAACCGAAGGTGGAGGTGTGTCCATCTTCATTAAAGCCAAGTGCACCTCAAGACTGGTCAAACAGTATGACTCTCTTGAACTACTCCATGTCCAATTAACTATAGGTAAGATACCCTACCACATTAGCTATAGGTCTGCCATCATAAACCATGAAAAGCAAACCGCCTACCTGGACCTACTGAAGTCACTTGCCATACAGTCCAACACCTTAGTCATGGGAAATTTCAGCTATTCTTCCATTGACTGGATGGCATACATGAGCGCAAACATGTTCGCTTAGAGCTTCCTGGACTTTGTCAAAAATAAATGCTCTGGAACAGACAGCCTGCACCCCCACAAGGGGCTCAAATGTCCTAAACATAGTAATCACCTATATGTGGGGGGGGGGGGGGTCACTGCACTGCACTGCACCTTGGGCAATGCCTTCCCTGTTAAATCAGTTTTAATAGAAGTAACTATTGGAGCTGATACCCCAGCAAGAACAAAAAAAAAATAAAAACTTTTCCAGAGCAAACTACAGCCTCCTTAGCAATGGTATAAAAAGTTTTATACCCTCTGCAATCACAGACAACTATGACTCCCATGCAGAGGTATACACAAATGCCCTGTATAAACACTTAAATAACTGTATAGACTCAACCGTACTTGACTGGATCAAAACCAGGTCTTCTCCCCAAAAACTAAGTCACCCTGATGGACCTCAAGTATAAACAGGTTATAGGAAGAAACTGATGTCTAGGAGCAAGAGGGAACTGACTCAGCTGATGATGAATTCCCTCCACAGCTTGAAAAGGCAAATCAGAAATCTTGTAAAGTCCTCTAAAGCTAATTACAAAGCTAAAATAGCATAGCTAAGGATAATCTAAAAGGGGATGCCCAGCTATGTGCCGAACTGGTTGTAGATGGTACCACTCATACTATACTAGAGGAAATTGCCAACCCGCTGGCTGACAGATTTGATGCAAACTTCACTCCCCTGTACCCACCAGCCACATACCCCAAAGCATACCTAATATCAGTCCTCTGCCTAGTATCTCTAGAAATCAGGTCATATCTGTGCTCTCCAAGGCCAAAAACATGGCCTCAATGAGACCAAATAACACCCCAGGTTGCTTACTAAACAATCTAGAACTGGACCAAGCAGACATTCTCTTTAACCATTGATTGAGAACTGGCTTTGTTCCAGCAGAGTGGAGAACAGCAACAGTGATCCCCTTGTACAAAGGGGGAACCATCAACTGGCTCTGGGAGCTATAGACCCGTAAGTCTAAGCAGCCTTTTCTGCAAGGGCATGGAAAGAATCATCATGGACATTATCAACAAGGACATAGACAACCTTCAAACTCTAGACCCAACCCAATTTGGTTTTGTTAAAGGTAGATCTTGTTTATTAAACTTAGTAGGCTTCTTCAAGAAATTCAGCAAAGCCCTGGATGAAGGTAAGACAGTGCATACTGCCTGCCTTGACCTAGCCAAAGCTTCTGACACAATCCCCCATTCAGGTATCATTGAGAAATTCTCTCAGCTGGGAATTAACCCTCACATCATCAGATGGGTAGCAAATTGGCTCACCGACAGAACACATACTGTCAAAGTTGGTAATTCCACCTCTACTAGTAGATCTGTCACCAGTAGCCTACCATGCGGATCTGTGTTGGGCCCTTTACTGTTTGGAATCTATTTCTCAGATGTCCAGGCTAAAGTAGAAGGCCTTTGGCTTACCAAGTTCACTGATGAATGCACGTTGGGTGCAATTATTGAGTCCCCTAATGATGTTAACATATTACAGGAAGGGCTAACACAGACAAATGATTGGTGTCAAAGCCACAGTCTAAAACTATATGCAAAGAAGTGCATTATTATCCCCTTTGGCAGAGCAGAATTCCCTTGTAATTACAGTATTGACAGCAGTTCCCCCAAGTTCAGACCCAGTGGTGCCATATCTGGGAACACAGGTGGACAGCAATCTGAACGTCAACCACCAAGTTTCCACAGTGATAAGGAAAGCCTTATACATTGTGCTTCTCATAAGTAAGGGCATCACATACAGGTCTAAGAATGTTGTAATACCATTGCACTCGACCCTTATCAGACCATTGATAGAGCAGAATGCTCCCTTTTGCATGTACCTCACCAGACACCTGCAGCAACTGTAGAGACCACAGAGGTTTCTCACCAAGAAATACAGGGCCTCCAAACTGTGACTTACGTGGATAGGCTGAAAGCCTTGTCACTGTGCTCTATATCATATAGACTGCTGAGAGATTACTTGTGCCTGGCCTACAGGGCAGTCTTAGAACCTGCTGTGATGTAAACGCTACACGTCCGCAAGCCAAATAGCACAAATGTCACTCACTCTAGTGATCTTAACCACTTAGCCTGTGACATTAACAGAACATGCTGGAGAGACAGATATATCTCGAAGAGACTGCAACTCCTCTGGAACAAACTTCCAATTCAAATGAAGCATAGCTCCTCACTGACCTTATTTAAATGCAACCTATACAAATGGATGAGAGACCATAAATTCACCCTGGGGGTAGTAACCATGTCCCTCATGGACAGGGGTAGTCAGTGTTGATCATAGACTCACCCTGCGAATTACATTCATCTAACAAGGACAATTGTGGCAACTCAGGATTAACATCATAGACTCATTCTGCTAATTACACCCATCTAACCAGGGACAGTTGGGGCAGCTCAGGAATTAACATGGCAAGGCTTTTATGGGTTCTAGGGCCAATAGCCTAGTAACCTTCTGTGAACATATGAGCCTATAAGAATGTAAAAACAAACTAACTATTCCCTCACAGCAAGTTGTGGCAGAAGCTGGGTGAGCTTTTCCAGTAATGCACTGCGCATGAAGCTACAGTGCATAGCGTGTGTATGTGTGTGTGTGTGGGGGGGGGGTGGCGGCAAAGATTTGATTTAGTACAAAAACTGGAGTTGCAAAAAAATATAATTTTGATCATCTTTTGAGTCTCCATAACTGAGACACAGCACTCTTAACAGCTTTCTATCCATTTAAGGGTGTATTGATCTCTCTACAGGTGTACTTAAATGTATATAATTCATCTTTTTTTTTTTTTTTTTGCTATGGAGTTTGTATTTTGCAATTAATGCTTTTAATAATTTTATTTTGGTCTCAAGAATTCGACTGCTCAGTTTATTTACTTATACTATTATTAATAGTAAATGCAGATGTCACATTGTTTTCATGTATTATTAATCAATTAAACTTTCCTTCCATCCTCAGAGGGTGAACACACACACACACACACACACACACACACACACACACACACATGCACACACACACACACACACACACACATGCGCGCACTTATGTGTGTGTGCATGTACACAGATTGATATAAAGACCTTCCAATGTAATATACTTTGCAAAAAATGCATCTTACCAAAAATGATGTTGTTAAAGGTAAAGGGACTTCATTGTAGAGGACTATTATCTTAATATCCTATGCACTGGCAAGAAAAGTAGGAATTTCCTTAAAAACAAGACTTCACAATAAGATTTTGAGTTCTAAGGCTGATTTGAGTGGCATGTATTTATTTTATTTATTTATTAATTATTTGGTAACTGGGTAGGAGTCCAAAGCCCCTTTTCTCTCATGACCCAAAAGCACAGAAATAAAAGCAAGCAAATTGAACAATCAAGAAGCATACAAAATATAAGAACAAGTGCAAAATCTAATATTTTTTAAAGGGATTTGGAGCAAACATATGCATCTTGTACAGCCCTATGTTTGTTACAGAGGCTTGCATACAGAAAAATGTTGCAAAAATAGAGTGAACAGTAAAGACAAAGTCATTTACAATACTCACGGTACATACATTGTCTCTTTTGAATTTTAACATTTCAGGAAACAAGCTGTACAACATTTTGGAAAACAATCAGGCAAAGACCATCATACTGGAAGTAGCATGCAGTTAGAATTCAACATTTCATGGTGACTGTCTTGCTGGAGGTAATAAGCTGTTTGATACCAAATGGTGAGGACAGCTATTGTCCCAAAAGCATTTACACTCAGTTTTCTTGTGCATGTGTTCAGAAAAGGCCTTTTTTGAACTCATTGAGAGATTGCAAGCCCCGTAATTCAAGTGGGTCTGTTCCATTATGCCAGACTTAGTCAGGAGACACCATGTTCTCTGTAGCTGTTTTTTTTTTTTTTTATTTGTGTCATTAACAAGGTCTGATAAATGTGATTGCTTTCTCCAGGGTACATCTTAAGAGAGTAAACTTTGTCTTGGATGGTAGTTTTCATCTTAAAGGTATGCAGTAGCCACTGTTTAGTATTTTGTGAATAAGAGTACCAAGGAAATAAGTTGACCTTTCAGTCACTTGAAGCCATTTTAAACATTCTAGGAGGTTACAGTGATGAGATCTGCTGACAGCAAGTGGGCCATATCTGCACATTTTATAATTTTATTTTCTGCTATCTGACATCTTTGGGAATATTATAATGAGTAAAAGGTAATAAGAGGAAAACCATATTCCACTTTAGAGCATAAAACATTTTTGGCAAGAGGAAAGCAGGCCAAAGGGAGAATAAATGGCAGATTTTATAACAGAGTTTATGCTGAGATAGTACTGTTTTTTTTTTTTTTTTTTTTTTTTTTTATAAATGATTTGAAAAACTTAAGAGAAAGATCAAGGTTAGATCAGCAAGTAACCTAATAATATCAAGCCTTTTTATGGCAGGTTGCACAAATGCTTTTTCAGAATTAATGTACCTGCATACATTACATTTATTACAAGAAAAAAAAGCTTCGGTTTCGAGTTGTATATATTAGGTATATGGCTATTTTTATAATACAAGTTGCCTTTACACTCACTCATAATGACCTACTAAACACAAATAATTCTGTGAGAGGTGTAGATATTTACGAGATATGGAAGCCTCACTCTCAAACAAAAACACAGACTAACACACCACATACTATGCACCCAACCCTGACATGTACCCTAATGTTATACACTGACGCTGTAAAGAAATCCTTACCTAAGTCTCCTAAACCTGTAAAGATGAAGTCTCAGCAAAAATCAAAATCCAGCATCATAGCACATAATATATTGTCTTTACCAAAGAGACCCTGTGAAACAAGGTTTCAGTTTAAGTAAACCAGATCATGCCAGAAGCAAAAAATGTTTTAGTGATTGGTCAATCTATAATGAGGTGCACAGCTTCCTCACTCACAATGCTAGACAAAAACAGGTTGACATTGAGTTGTCTATTCAGGTGCCAGGATCTGAGATTTCACAAGGACTCTTAGGACCATTGCACCAGAAAAATCTAATTAAGATATGGTAGCCGTGTGTGTGTGTGTGTGTGTGTGTGTGTGTGTGTGTGTGTGTGTGTGTGTGTGTGTGTGTGTGTGTGTGTGTGTGAGGGGAGATGCAGAAAGATGTGTCTGAGCTCTCTGCACATGTCCCAAATGTAGGCATGAACCTGTTACTAAGCTGAACGCTCCATTCTTCACAAGTGATACCTAGGTACAAAGGAAAGATGACTGGCTTCAACAACTGGTTAAAAATATTGGTGCCTGTATGTAATAATGTGCTTGACAGTCCTACTTGCATTGCAAATGAGGGCTTGCATATCTTGTTCAAAGACTTCTGCATACTGGTAAAAGCCTTTTCATCCCTCATAGTGCCTTTTTAGACAAAAGTTCAGTTAATCAATATTTCAGTTTAGCAAACATATCAACATTAAAGCAGAGCCAAATTAAGATGTATACCCTCAATGCCAGAATTATAAACAATAAGCTGTCTGCCCTTGAGGCATCTCTGCATTTAGAATGCATCCATATAATTGCGACCAATGAAACCTAGTTTAAATGGCATGAATGCTCTCTCTCCATTCCTGGGTTTAGTACCTAGCATTCTTTACCAATGGGAACTGTGGAAGCACGTCCATATTTGTCAGAGCTTTCTTATTTCTAGACAGATTTCCAAAGACCCACAAAGTGAACTTACTGAACTCCAAATCATGCTAACACAATTGTCCAGCTGCTACAGGACCTAATCCATGACCAAAAAAGTCCACATCAGGCTCCTAAATATCATGGACAAACTCCCAATAAATAAAAAAATCCATCATTCTGGGAAATGTAGCTACCCATCAAGTGATTGGAGTATCTAAATTGTTAACATAGGATATGCTCAGAAGATTTTCAATGTAATAAATACAAATTCAGTGGAGCAAATTATTACTAGCCCAACTAGAGGACAAAATAGTCTTATCCTGCTACTTGCAAATGCAGTATAATCATACACACCTCTCCTAGTAACTCCCAATCTGATTAAGAAAAACCATAAACTAGTAACCTTTTCCTTCAGACTACCTAAATGCCTGAAGCCAAGTATCTGTATTCAAAGACTTGTGTACACATCTCCTCAAATTCTATGATGAAGTCTTGAAATTCAGTTATAACAACATCACCCTAGACATTGTCTCAGCAGATAGATTATCAGGAGTTTTATACTCACATAAATAAATGTATAGAACTGGCAGTCCTTTCCAGATTAAAAAAATAATAGGAAATTAAAAGCAAACCATCCTGGTGGTTCACCAATATAAATAAATGTCAAAAAAATCTCAATAGAATATACAGCAGATCCAAAAGCAAAGAAAAGCAAGCACATTGTTAGAAAATTAGCTAATAATTTAAAAAAAGACTATTAGTTTTACTAAACCAGCCCATGAAGACAGGATGGCATCTCAAACTAAGGACAATTATAAAAAAAAAAACTAGGAAACCACAATAAAAATGTAGAGAGCTCACAATAAATGAGAAACCCTACTCAGTCCTGGTGGACATTGCCAATATCCTAGCAGATAAAGTTAGTGCAAATTTCACCCATCAGATTACTATCCAAAGTTTTACAAACATCATAACTCCCAACAACTCATCACCACTGAAGGACATGCACTGAAAGTGCTGTCCAAGAATAAGAAAACTTAATCTATGGGACCAGATAACATACCCTGTTGTTTTATATATAGTCCTAACATGCCCTGGTGGAACTTTTTAATAAACTCTTTAACATGAGCCTGGCTACCAGCAGATAGCTGGTGCACAGTACTTATTATGTCACTCTGTAAATGTGACCCTACTACTAAGCCTGGAAACTATAGGCTCATAATTCTGATGTTTTTCATATCTAAGGCCATGGAAGACATTATAACACACTTGACTGACTTCAACATTAAAATCTCATCAGGCTAGATATACATCAATTTGGTTTTGTAAAAAGTATATACTTATTAACAAACTTGGTTAACTACTATTAGAAGGTAACCATCCAGATGACAGTGGTCACAGTGTACACACAGCTTACCTTGATTTGGCCAATGCATTTGACATCATTGCCCCATCTTAGCATAATTAATAAACTAGATTCATTATAAATAGATCCTTATGTGGTAAGATGGCTAGCAAATTTTCTAAAAGACAGAACTCACAAAGTGTGGGTGACAGGGGCAGCATCAGAGAGCATGAATGTGACCAGTAGTATCATGCAGAGTTCACTGTTAGAACCACTTTTATTAGGTCTTTACTTCTCTGACCTACAGACTAAAAACAAAGAAGTTTGGCTAATCAAGGAGGCAGATGTCAGCAAAGTGCCATTGTCAAATCCCGCTGTGAAACAGAAGCCCTCCAGCAGGAACTTACATTTCTAAATGCCTGGTATATTGAAATAGGCTTACATTTAATGCTAAAAAATGCAACATTGTTGCATTTGGCAGACAGACCTTTACCTCAGCATGGCAGGAATGGGTGGAGTATAAAAAACTATTATGGCAGCTCCATTTGAATGCTGATAACCCACCTGATTTAAACAAACAAATTACATTTTAACCTCAGAAAGTTGTGATATGATGTCATTTCCTGAATTGTTAGCCTGTTGGCTTTAAATAGAACTATGGGCTACAGATTGTCTGCACTGCTGAAGTCTTGTTTTTTAGAGACAAAAGAGCTAAACTGATTAAATGTTTTATACGTACATCTGTGTTCTGTTGTTTGGTGAGGTACTGTTCTGCTTTGTTTGGAATTACTAGTGTAGTTATTCAGCAGTCTATGATGTAATTTCATTGTTTGAGTGTTTTGGTGTTGCATTTTTTATACCTACCATAACAAAACCAGGTGTGGAAGCTTAGACTTTGACTCAAATGGATTTCTCACAACTCACACAATCAGTGAGTGAAACTAAGTTGTTGCAACAGCTAACTCAGACTTTGCTAACTGAAAAACAAAAATGTTGTCAAGATTTTCATCCTTTGCCAGATTGCAGGTGTGGACTATCTATAGAACACAACTTGTTAGTACCTGGAATTTCTGGTATGGATATTACTACATCAGCTCAACATTATGTCAAGTCTTTGAATATTAACTCATATGACAAAAATTAAATTTCATCACATAAATGGTTTCAACAGACATGATCTTTTCCACTAAAAATATGTCAGCTCATAGTTCTTTTGCAACAAAATGAACATTGTTCGAAAAGAAGTAGCAAAAGTATCTCAACTTTGCCAAGTATATTAAACAGCAAGTACCTAAAGGCATTTGTGTTTGGAAACACCCTAAACAGGTATAACAAGGGCCTGAATTACATGGTGAATTATTAGAACTTTTTGACAGGTTTGGTTGTGATCTTATGAGTTTATAAATTAAGTTTAACAGACAGAAATGTGAGCATTTAGCTACTGATATATGTGATACAGACAAAATTCTTAAGCAAGTTCTAATGTTTGCTGTTAAATACTCTGCAATATTTTAGAGAATTAATAAATCTACTAAAGATAATATACAAGAAAATCTGGAAACCTTGATCAGGATGAGCTTCAACAGCAAAATAATATGGCTTACCCACTACCTAACAAACATGTGACAAACTCCATTACCAATCCCTGCATCAGTACTGATGATGTTGATCAAGTATCAGAGAGTTCCCATTTTAACTATGACAACCTTTGGATCTGCCTCTGTTGAGATGATCTCAGTGACTGATGAGCAAATTACATCAAGACCATTCCAAAACAGTTGCGACCAATCACCCATCAACAGTGAACTTCTCTGTTCAACAGGGGAAAATGCAAGAACTACAGACAATTTAAATAATTTGGGCACTGAATGAATGGATTCTGATTAGATATTACTGGTTTCATAATGTTTAATCTTAGTTCTGTTAGTAGTATTAATCCAATGATTTATTTACAAGGGGCTTCACTTATATACCTAGTCCATCAGCTGACATAGCAATTGGTTGATCTAAAAATGTTCATGCACAAATTGAATTTAAAGTTATATTTTAACCAACAGGAAGCCAATATGTATGTTACTTCTGGTTTAAAATGTAAAAGGTCTTTTAATCCATCATTGCACTCAATGGTACAGGTTTTTGAAAAGAAATGTGAACAGGATATTAAATAATTTTTTAAAAAGAAAAAAATCTAGATCTATATTTGATCTTTCTTATGATGATTTACATCTTTTAAAATCCTTAATGAATTATAATAACAGCCATATCATCAAACATCATAAAGATGAAGGTCTTGCATTTATTTGCATGGTTGATTATGTTTCTAAGATGTCGGTTTTACTACAAGATGAAATGCATATTACATTGCATTTTTAAATGAAATGAATATAGCATTTCTAAAATATAGATTTCTTTATTTGATATGTTATTGCAAAATACAATTTCACAACAATTGTATGCATATGTTTTAGTGAAGAAGCCTTTGATACCCACTATATATGGTACTCCCAAAAATTCATAACTCTATCATTGATACCCCTCTCTAATCCATAGTTGATTCAGCTGGGTCAATAGATTTCTGCTATCTAACCTTACTATAATATTAGTAGCATGTGTAACATGAGTAATTATACTTATCTTATATCTCACAGTTTACTTTAGTCTATATGATAATTTTTAGCTCTGACACTCACTGTTTAATTTTTCATGTCATGACATTTTTACTGTCTACTGGCTACTGCCTTTTTGAACACCCACTTACTGTTTTATATAATTCAGGGTTTTCACTACACTTGTATTGTCTGAAGAAGTCTTATCCACTATTAAAAGATGAACGCTAATTACTGGCTCCTTCGTCATTTGTTCGTTTTTGGAAGTTCTATTTTTAATGTAACCATTGGCTTTGTATAGAGATAGCAAACTAAAAGGCTTTTATGAAAAGCAACTGCACCTGGTAAAAGATTCATGGCAGTTTTTGGTGAACTTTACTAATAACAATTATAGCAAAAATGTATTTTTTTAAGTATTGATGTGGTAAATTTGTTCTTAGTTATACCTCATGATTTAGGGATAGAATGATTTCATGATTTTCTTGTTGAATGTGAATTTTTTACAACAAATTATATCAGAATTTACACTTCTCTTATGAAGATTGTTCTAAGATACAACATTATTTATTATCAAGGAGAATATTTCATAAAGAAATTAGCATTGCCATGGGAATAGTATGCTCCTCTACTTTTGCCAATATTTTGGAAAAAAAACTTTTTTTGGTCCAAAGTTATTTAGTTCAATAGAATTTTAAGTGGGCAAATCGTTGAGATGTTTTAGAAAGCCTATTTATGAACAGTTATATGACTTATCTAAGAAAAATCAAGACAAGACCATGGCGTGGCATGCCAGTTGCTGAAGTGTTTTATTTTTTCTTTAAAATTTTGTATTGTCAAGAAAGTAGAAGAAAACACTAGCAGCAGCTTTTGGGAAGTATGTGAGGTGTATAAAGAACTATTGTGGCACCTCCATTTGAACACTGGTAAGCCACCCAGTTTGAATGAGTAAATTAATTTCAACCATTTCTTAAACTGAAGGCAGAATTTCCATGAATTGTTTAGTGCATTGTTCTTAATTTTTACTTTTTAACAATTTTTCCACTTAAAATAAATTGTGGCTGTCTAGGCAAAACTGTATAAAAACTGTAAAACAAGAAAGCCAAAGCTGGCAGAAACCAGGAGAACTGACAAAATTAAAAAAAACACCAACTTTATTGATTGTGTTTTCATCTCCAATCACTGGAAATGTCATCAGAATGATTCAGTTACATTTATTTGTTTCATTTATATTTTATATAGTGAATTACTTAAAATTTGTCTCTTGATCTCCAATAGATGTTGGCTTATTCCTTTCTTAAGCTTCCTATTAGTTTTTCCTATGTAGTAAGCTGGAAATTTATTGCAAGTTACTAAATGCATTAAATTCTTGGAATTGCAATTGCCATATGCTAAGACAGTAAAGGATGTATGCATCACTGGATGTAAAATGATCTTTTCTGTATTTATAGAACTACAGTGAATGAAGTTATTTCAAGTAAATTTTTAACTAAGTCACTATATAAACATATAAATAAAACATTCCTTTAAATATCTTCTTTAAAAAATTATTTTACAACCCATGAGGAGAGGGAATATTACACTCCTATCTGAACAAAAAGAGCTCCGATGGATCATCATATTTAAATCACATATCCCTCCTGGAATAAATGACATAGTTACAGTGGATATAAAAAGTTTACACACCTCTGTTAAAATGCCAGGTTTTTGTGATATAAAAAAAAAAACATGAGAATACAATAAATCATTTCAAAACGTTTCCCACCTTTAATGTTACCTATAACCTGTACAATTCAATTGAAAAATAAACAAATCTGTTAGGGAAAAAATATAAAAAATAAAAAAAAATACAATACACTGGTTTCATAAGTTTGCACACCCTTAAACTAATACTTTGTTGGGTGTGCACACCCTTAAACTAATACTTTGTTGAAGCACCTTTTGATTTAATTACAGCATTCAATCTTCTTGGGTACACACCTACCATCAGTTAAAGAAACTCTGATTAACCCCAAATAAGTTCAGCTGTCCTAATAGGATTTTCCTGACATTTACTCAGTTGCCTGCTACAGCAAAAGCCATGGTTCGCAGAGAGCTTACAAAGCATCAAAGGGATCTCATTGTTGAAAGGTATCAGTCGGGAGAAGGGTACAAAAAAATTTTCAGAGCACTGGATATACCATGGAACACAGTGAAAACAGTCATAAAAAAGTAGAGAAAATATGGGACAACAGTGACATTGCAAAGAATTTGATGTCCCTCCAAAACTGATGAAAAGACAAGACAAAAACTGGTCAGGGAGCCTGCCAAGAGACCTAGAGCAACACTGAAGGAGCTGCAGGAATTTCTGGCAAGTACTGGTTGTGTACTACATGTGACAACAATCTCCTATATTCTCCATATGTCTGGACTATGGGGTAGGGTTGCAAGAAGAAACCTTTTCTTTCACAGAAAAACATCCAGGCCCAGCTAAAATTTGCAAAACAATACATCAAGTCTCCCAAAAGCATGTGGGAAAATATGTTATGGTCTTATGAGACCAACATTGAATTTTTGGCCACAATTCCAGAAGGTAATTTTGGCGCAAAAATAACACTTTGCATCACCAAAAGAGCACCATCCCCATGGTGAATCATGGTGGTGGCAGTATCATGCTTTGAGTTGCTGTTCTTCAGCTGAAACTGGGGCTTTAGTCAAGGTGGAGGGAATTATGAACAGTTCCAAATACCAGTCATTTTTGGCCCAAAACCTTCAGGTATCAGCTAGAATGCTGACGATGTAGAGGAATTTCACGTTTCAACATGACAATGACCCCAAGCATACATCCATATCAACAACAGATTGGTTTCACCATTAGAAAATTAAAGTTTGGAATGGCCCAGCCAGAGCCCAGATCTAAATCCAATAGAAAATATGTGGGGTGACCTGAAGAGAGCTGTGCACAAGAGATGCCCTCACAATCTGACAGATTTGGAGCCCTTTTGCAAGGTAAAGTGGGAAAATATTGCCAAGTGAAGATGTGCCATGCTGATAGACTCCTACCCAGAAAGAGTGAATGTTGTAATTAAATCAAAAGGTGCTTCAACAAAGTATTAGTTTAAGGGTGTGCACACACATCAAAGTATTAGTTTAGGGTGTGCACACTTTTGCAACCAGTGTATTGCACATATTTTTATTTTTTATATTTTTCCCCTAACAGATTTGCTTGTTTTTTAATTGAATTGTACAGGTTATAGGTCACATTAAAGATGGGAAAAGTTTTGAAATTATTTATTGTGGTCTCATTTTTTTCATATCACAAAAACCTGACATTTTAACAGGGGTGTGTAAACTTTTTCTATCCACTGTAGTATTAAGCTCTATTGCATCTCCATAACCAGGTACATTGACTTCACTAATTATATATTTTTCATGATTTTAATGTTTATAATATAACTTTATCACCATACCATGTTACTGCAAACTCAATACATTTTATGCATCCATTTTTATGTAACCATTCATTCAGAATTATAGTTTTTAGTGCTTAGATACTAAGTGAATATGTGATCTTTATACCATGTGACTTTTTAATATCGTGTGACTGATTTTACCTATTTATGGCATTCTAGTTTCCTGATTTAGTATTACATGCCTGAGGAAGCCTACTAGTGTGGTTTGGAATTTTATACATTTGTCTACCTTCTTGGATATATTTTACATATCTTGGAAGTTATTGAACTTTATCTGAAGTATCTGTCAACTTTGGAACTCATTAAATATACTTTTAAGCTGTCCGTGGTTCAGGACACTGGTTGTTTCTTCGATTTGACTGGTTTCTATAGTGCCTGACTTGTCACCACACTAATACTGATTATTTACATTGAACACTGGAAAAAAGGCAGTGTAGAATCCACAGAATATGGAAACAATCCTACCATAGGGCCAGGCCAGGCTCATGTCATAGGTGACCTCCTTGTAGTAAAGGGAATTAGTCCACAAAAGCAAATAAACTTACATACCAAACAAGAGTCATAGAGAAAATTAAATACACTGTTGAGTATAAGGAACAGATTATAAATTGTCACTATTATACACATACAAAAAACGAGCTGAACGTATAGACAGAGGACATACAGCAAAAGTAAAAGAGAAATTAGATTAAAGGAAAAAAAACACTTAAAAGCTGTAGATAATAATGTAGAATCCTTAACAGATCAGTTCAGAAGAAAACATTACATAGAAGAAGTTTTAAGATGCCTAGAAAAGGATGTGACAAAGAAAGTGAGAAAAGACAAGAAATAAAAAATAATTCTGGTAGCTGCCAAAAAAATGGCTAGAAAATGGAAATCAAAGTCTAAACCAACTGTATTTGAAGTACTGAATATTGCATCAGGAGCAAATTACATAGAAAAAATGGAAATGGTGGGAACAGTAAATGCAAAATAATGTTTTGGAGGAGGAGTGAGGTTTAAGGAAAACAAGAATTGATTGATTTATGTAATGTTAAATTGATAATAAATATAGAAAATAATATAAGTTATGTTTAAAGTTTGCAACTGGGAATATGTTTGTATGGTTTGTTTTCTTTCATATAACTGTATGACTGCCTACGTCAAAGTGACAATTCAGTATAGGTGTTAAAAAGAAAAAAAGACAAGGAATAAAAAACAGGTTATTATTAGGTAAAAAAAAGGAATCATAGACATGGGAAAAAAAGAGATATGATATGGTACAATATTTATGCAGTGAAGAAAGTCAAAGTAATCAAAAGAAAAAAATCTAGCTTCAACAATATTTGAAGACAGATAGTAACAAAGGCATCCAACTATGGTAAATTTTCACAATAAAAAATTAATAAAGTCACAAAGTGGTAATATAATTATAAGTAAGAAGTTTAGTGAATGTAGAAGTTAAACAAACAGAAATTGAAGTGATAGATTATCTGCTACATGAAGTTTTTAATGAGAAACAATTCTGGCAGTATCGCACCAGAATGGGCTAACAAATTCCCAGAAGGAGGAGCAGTGGATCAGGGCTCATACTTGAGTTATACATTTTTAGAATATTTTTCAAATTAGAGCATTTTTCTGGATAGTAAAGGAGTTTATGGAAAGTAACTAATTGGGAAAGTGCAAGGTTATGCCTTAGCTCTAACCACTGAAGATTTTAAGGCTGAACAGGAATGTGTCTTATATTGATGATTGGTGGCATATTTTGCCATCTTATTAGAGCACAATTCCAAGAGTGAGAGTTGACTGGATTGTTAGTCAATTAAGATGAAAGTAGCATAAAGTACTGTTAGAATGAGAAGGAATTGAGCAGTACTTTTTCTGGCATTATCTATGAGGTATTATTTGATTCTACAGAGTGCACCTAGCTTTTGGTGGGTGTTTTTTTACTGCTTGTTTTATGTGATGATCAGATTTTATGCCTTTGTAATAGTGCTTCCTAGAAACGTAGTTTGACTTACTAGTTCTATGTTGATGTTGTTAGAGGAAGTGATTTTGAAATTATCTTTGTAGTCAGTTGAAGTTTTGCAGAAAATAAGATCATTTTTTTTTTTTTTTTTTTTTTTAGGGTTAAGGGGTAACTTTGCATTAGACAGCCAGGCTTCTATGGTAGAGAAATACTCCTGGATGAGTTGTTTTAATTTATCTATGGTTTTAGCTGAACAGATGATTGTAGAAACACCTGCATACTGTATAATAGCAGCTCATTTAGAAGGCATTTGGAGATCATTAATGAATATATTGAACAACAGGGGATCTAAAATAGATCCTTGAGGAACATCCACTGTAATAGTTAGGAAAGAGATGTCTTTTTGCAATTTTACTGTCTGTTGACTATTTGAAAGGTAGCTGGAGAACCAAGATAGTGAAGTTTCTTGTATTCCTCAAAAAGCTAGTTTTTGAAGCAATTTCTGGTGAATTACCACATTGAAAACTTTGGCAAAGTTAGGAAAACTGCCGAGACTACATTCACAGAGTTTTAATATTGATTTTAACAGATGTTAGAAAACTAAGGTGAACATGTGCTATGAAAAGGATAGAAACCATGCTGTGTAGGGAGAAAGGAGGCAGATGTCTGTGACAAAGCTGATGTGCTGAGAATGAATAGCTATCCCAAAATGTTGAGAGTGGAGACAGTATGGCTATAGCTCTGAAGTTTGAGAGCTCTTTTGTTTCCACCTTTATGAACAGCAAGTAAAGTAATTGTCCTTGGAAAACACTATTAATATTTTATATAAGTTTTCTGAACCACGATGTTCAAAGGCAGACATAGTCAGCTTTTCATCTTCTTCTAATTAAGCAATAAGACTGGCATTTGCTGTCAATGTACATGAAAGACATGTTCTGTTATGACACAGCAATGCCAATGGAGTACTCAGTAGCCTGTTCCACCTTTGAAAAGTTCAGCTTGGCCCTGCATTGGTTGTGGCAAATAGTAGCCCCACACTGGCTAGCAGTCTGCTATTTAGACGACTTTTTGACTGTTGATAACAGGACTGAAGGGACCTGTAAAGGTTTAATAATTTTTTTGCAGTTATATCTTGAACTGGGAGTACTTCTTTTAAACAGTAAATGGGACTATCATAATCCATGTATTTTCTTGGGTTGGAGATTGATGTTACAGCTTTCACTTTCAGATCGCCAGATTCCATGCTGTAGAAGTTATGACTTGCTGAATATGGGCATCTTGAGGCAATGTAGAAATTGCTTTATTTTCACTGACAATCACCTAATTATCAAGCAAACTGATAAAGTATGTAAGTGATGTATTTACACAGTGTCAGTAGAAGTACAGCTCTCACATAAAAGCATTCCTAATATGAATCATGTTGTCAGTATTACACACGCTGCATCATATACAGCACAAGCCAGATGCATAGACCCATTTATGCTGAGGCCTTTAAATGTAACCTTCCTAAACCACAAAGACCTCTAAGATGGAGCACACGTAACAAATTTGCGTAGCAGTCCCAAATGAACTCTTTCACAACAACACCGACATTAACAGGTATAGCCACATCTCATGGAGCATCTACTTCTAAGCCTATAAGGCAAGGCACAACATGAGCCAACATTCTGATCATTGGAGACTCCATTGTGAGGCACCATAATGTCCCTATCACTGGATGATTAAGGAGAACGTTATGGTCATTTGCTCAGGTTCCAGGATCTATCATATCATGCACACATTTACGCCATTGCACCACCAGTACCAATATGACTCAGTCATCATCAGTGTGGGTATAAATGATCTGACACATACTTCTCTAGACTATATGGATAAAGACATCATGGAGCTATTGGATTATGCAGCTCAGGCTGGTATGAGCCTAGCATTGAGCAGCATTGAACCTTCTCTAAGGATGATGCCACAATATAAACAGAAGATGACTGACTTTAATAATTGGCTTAGTTTCTGGCATCATTTTAAGGGGGTGCAATATTTGTTAGCATGGAAGGAGATGGTTAACAAACTAGGCTACTTTGCCAGGGATGGCCTGTACCTCTCCCCTCTCGGCTTTTGCATATTGACTAAAGCATTGTCCTGCCCCATAGTTCCATTTTTAGGCAATACCAATCTGACAATCCTTCCAAAATGGTAAATAAAAACCAAGAAAATCTAATCGGATTAGTTCTGAGTGCTACAACAAAAGACTCCACTCCTTACAAGCTCTCCTCACCCTAGAAAATGATGACATCTATGCAGTCACTGAGATGTGGTTTAAAAACCATGGAGAGCACCCTGGCAGTGTAAATCTATAATGCCTTTCACACATTTAGAATAGCTACTATATAGACAGGGACAAAAGGTGGAGGTGTCTCAATTTACATTAAAAATAACTATACCCCAAGGCTATTCAAACAGGATGATGCACTTAAGCTTCTCCACATTCAAATCACCATAGGTAATATCCCATACCACTTCCTTGTAAGCTATAGGTCCCCCTCTATGACCCAGGAAACCCATAATGCTTATTTAAGCTTATTGGAGACACTCACCAGTCAAACAATACCATATTCATAGGTGACTTCAATTACCCTACCATCAACTGTGAATCATATACGATTCCATTCATGTATACTATTATAACATGTCTGCATTCTAAAAGGGTAATCACACATGCTGTCCTAACACTGTAACATCTACTAAAGGTGTTAGGAGGGACACTGCTATACCTGTACATGACATTAGGATAACTACAGGTTAGTTGACTGGTACACATGGCATATATACTTATATGGCACAATCCACACTGCCACAAATGTTAGCCATGCAATTAATGTTGTCAAACAGCTATGTATGTACTGTGTTCATCACGAGAATAGGTATTACACAGGCATCTGGTGTAACAACTTGATGAGGTTTCGGCACCATCAGACAGTAATGTTTATGCCACAAAAAGAATAGCTAGGTATGGCCAATAAGATGTGAGACAGCTCACTGTGGCAAAGGTAGTGTACTTCAGTTACACATCGCTGGAAGATGTGCATGAGATACATGAAGAAGGGTGCTCTGTATTCAGTTATTGGTGTGATGAAGGCTGTGAACTATGGAGGCATTATGTCCTCTGATGCGGATGTCCATCACATACTCGGTAGTTGTGTCACATACAAGGGAGTAGTCATCACTGTGGCCACATGCTAGTGTACATTTCACATATCAGCTACAGCAGGATACAGGTTACATAACCTATTGGTCTGATTATAGGGCGTGATGTCTACATTATACTTGGGTTGTCTGGTTGTTTTCCTGATGTAACAAATCCCCCATCATTTTTCTTTCACTGCAGGTGTTGTCATGGCTGTGGCAGCAATCTTTGCTGTGTGTTGATACTGTCTATATTATCACATATGGAGTCAATGATTGCCCACAATTTGTCCTTCAGACAGCTGTTTGGACACAGGATGTGTATGTCATTTGTGATGTCTACGACTAAAATAATGGACAGGAAGGGGCCTAGCAGACAGCCCCGATGTACGAACCTGCTCACTAGACCTGAGATATAGTTCACTTCATATGTTTCAACATATTTAAATGCCACATATGTGATACAGTGATCTCCCCACTTGGTGATATAGGTGTTTAAGGCTCCATCTGACAGTGATGAGTGACTACCACAGTGTGGATTTGTGTCAAATGCCTTGGGCTTGTCAAGTTCAAAAGGATGATAGTGTTGTCCTGCATGTCATTGAACTCTTTAAGGACATCTAACAGATTGTAACAGGCATGATGCAGCAGTAAAAAGTCACACACATCTGTTGCACACAGCTGGGATATTGCTAGTGTCCATTCAGTAAAAAGGTCCATGATGACATGCAGACTACAGAACTCTGAATTTAAGGCAAGTGCCACAGCTCAAGTCTGACTTTTACAAGACTACAGATCACCTTATGGTGGATGACATCAGCAGGACATGTTGGAGAGAAGATGTTGGAAAGCCTGCATGAAATGGATGTGTAGGCATGTGCAAGTATCAAAACACTGTCAGTCCATGGAATTGGAGTGGTAACTGTAGGATACAATCTTCTGCTCTTCAGGCTAAGCACACGCACACACACACACACACACACACACACACACACACACACACACACACACACACACACACACACACACTTACTGCAGTGAAAACAGAATTCCTACCTAAGTACAAAGATTGTAGAACACAGTATTTACTCAAGCACCATGGCTCAAGTCTGACTTTTACAAGACTGCAGGTCAACTTATAGTGGATGATATCAGTAGGACATGTTGAAGAGAAGATGTTGGAAGGCATGCATAGGTTCATAGCTTAATAGATTAATAGGAGGTTACTAGCCTAATTGCCCTAGAGAATTTACAAGCCTAGCTGTGTAAAAACATCAGTAACTTTAATGGGCATAGTTAGATGGTCATTGTTAGAAGAGCTATTTTGTGATTAGCACCGACTGGCCATGTCCATGAGGGACAAATGTGCCACCCCAGTGATGAATTTACAATCACCCATCCAGTTGACTAGGTTGCGCTTGAATAGGGACATTGAGGAGCACTACTTCACAAGAATTGGGAGCCTATTACAGAGAAGTGGCAATTGCTGGAAGATATATCTGTCTACCCAGCATGTTCTGTTTATGCCAGTAATCCAACAAAATGGCGAACAACCAGCAGAAAAAGCAGCAGTGAGTCCAGAATGGATAAAAGTTCCTTTAGAATGTTTATTAACAAACTCACACTTAAAAACATTTTAAAAAGTATCATTAAATAAAGTGAGATACTAGCGCTTTCAATCTGGTACCTTCCAGAATTTCCACAGATAAATCTAAACAGACTGCACCCAACTTAGCCCTTAAATAACCTCTGTTGAAGCCACAATGTTTCCTTTTCTCCAGATTTAAACAGACAGTGTTCAAAAACATTACCTACTATAACTTTAGCTCATTAAAATCTAACAAACATGAAATTAACTTCTAATAACTTAAAAAACAAATAAATATGCAAAAATAAATTATTTATAAATAACATTTCTAAAAATTAAATGGACACCTATATAAAATATATTACTACTAATAAACCATAGATGAAAATTAGAAACAAGCATATTTATAAATTCATTAATTTCCTACCCCATCATAATATGTTAAAACAAAGGTGTTGCAAGTATTATACAAGGATGCACAACAAAACTTAATAAAACAAAATAAACATCAAAAACACACAAAAAAAAAATCACCTCCACTGGGAACTGAACACAGAACCTTCTGCATATAAGACAGATATAACAATCACTACACTACATTCAATGTTCAAAGGTTTTTGTTCTGAACAAACAAGCTATATTACAATTATCTGTTGCTCTGTTTATGTCAGAGGCTAGGTTGAGATCCCTGGAGCAAGTTATTCTTGCCCCCATTTGATTTGCAGATGTCCAGCATTTCCAGTAGGGCAGGGTTTAAGATTGCTCTTTAGGCTGGCGTAGGTCACTTTTCAGCAGACTGCATGATACTGAGTACAGTGACAGGGTCTTTCAGTCTTTCCATGTTTGTCATATTTTGAGTGTCTGGTGAGGTACAGACAGCAGGGAGTATTGCACTCAGTTAGTGGTCTGATTTCCCTGGTCCTGGAGGTGATGGCCTTATTTATGAGGTGCACAATGTAGAATGTATGTCTCATGGGTCTAAATCAGAACATCGAAGTATTAAAACTTCGAATGTTCTGATATCGAACACTATTCAGCAAATGCTAAGAATAGCGAAGCTGCAGAACAGCTAATTCTTTCCTCTGGAAAGAATTTGGTTGGCCGTTTCTGTGGCTTCGCTATTCTTAATGGTGTGGTGGAAAGTTACGGGTTGGGTTCAGGTAAGTGTGCGATTGTTTGTACGTTAGGGTTAGGGGCAGGTTAAGTGAGTTAGGGTTAGGGCGCGGGTTAGGCATGTGTGTGATAGTGACAGACTTTAGGGTTAGGGGCGGTTTAAGTGAGTTAGGGTTAGGGCACGGGTTAGGTGAGTGTATGATAGTGACGGACCTTATGGTTAGGATTTGGGTTAAGGCAAGTGGGTAGATAGTAGTGTATGTTTAGTTTAGTGTAGCGTTAGATGTAGGAATTTAATTGTATGTGTGTGGTTGCTGTTTGTTTGATGTGCTTGTGGTGTTCTGAATGTTCGATATTTTCATGTTTAGATGTTTTGGGGCCAATGAAATAGTGATCGCTATTTTCATTTTTCGATAACGTGATATAAACGCTGTCTCATCACTATGGATACATAGTGATTGAAATGTAGACTACTATCAACATGTGTGCCCAAGTCTCGGAACATTGTGTTTGAGCTTACAGGGGTGCTATGTGTATCGTAATTAGCAGGCGTAATTCATTGTCAAAGACGTCAATGAGGAATTTTTTTGCTTTAAGGTTCAATCAGTGAGTTTGGCACCAATAATTTGTCTGTGTCAGCCCCTTCTGTAATATGATAACATAGCTGGGGGACTCTATATGACTGTGTCTAGTTGACAGTCATCTGCAAACTTGGTAAGCCACAGGCCATCTACCTTTGCTGGACTTCAGAGAAATAGTTTCCAAATAGTTGAGGGCCCAGCACAGACACCTGTGGTATTGAACTGGTAAGTGATCTAGTGGTGGAGGTGCAATCACCAGTTTTAACAGAGTGCATTATATAGGTAAGCCAGTTGGCTATCCATCTAGTAATGCATGGTTAATCCTCAGGTGGGAGAGTTTCTCTATGATACCTGAATGGGGGAAAGTGCCAAAGGCCTTGCATAAATCAGCATAGTGGTATGTCCTGCTATCCCTCATCCAGGTCTTTGGAGTATTATCAAATAAGTTCACAAGGTTTAATAAACACTATCTACCTTTGAACCAAAACCAAAATGGATTGGGTCAAGTGAGTTAAAAGTCACCTGTGTCCCTGTGGATACGGTCCATGCTGATCACTTCCCTAGCCTTGTAACTAAGTCTCTTTAGGCTTATGGAGACACAGTAAATCAATTTAAGAATAATTCCAACCAAGAAGTAAAATAAAATAAGTAAGCCAGTCACAAAAAAACAGCAACAGTAGTTTAATAAAGTAATACCGACCAAGATGAGTGCTTTCGTCTCTTGCAAGAGACTTCATCAGATAAAAATACAGTCACATCCAATCATTATATACACATAGCGATTTCTGTTCTTCAATTAAACTATTAAAAAATTTAAAGGAACACTCTAAAATATTGTTAGTCACAAAGAATTACTTAAAAATACGTAACTTAATAATCATAGCAACTTATTGAATTGTAGCAGGCCTTTCTTTTAGTGCAGGTTTTACTGACACATATTCATTCAAACCACGGGGCAAAGTGGCATTTAACCTAAGCTGACAAATAAGTTCTCACTTTAACAGGGTTAACTTCCAGTTACCACCTCTAGGGTTCTTTATGACAACTTCAAGAATGACAAAATGGTAGCCTGAGTAGTTTGGAAAATGCAAAGAAAGCTTATATAGAGTACTAGTCTCCTTAGGTTTTATGTCATAAAGATGTTCATACATTCTGTTTTTGAGAGCTCTTTCAGTTTTCCTATATAAACAGCTAGACACCTTCCACATTTTGCTAAATATACCAATTTGTTTGTTCAACAGTTCCCCTTCTTAAAATAGATCTTACTCCTTAACTCATTTTGTAGAGTCAGAACATCAGATTTTACTATAAAAGAACACTGGTTGCACATCGCATGACTTTTTCCAACCCTACACCCAAAAGTGGAGTATTTTGTGAACAGCCCTTATTCCATATTCTTACACTTATATGTAAGATTTTTGGATGATATTTTTATGTTATGGCATGGCTGTGCTGATGGTATTAACAAAACTGATTCAGACAAAAGGGTTGATAGAGCAAATGCTATGGAATACAACCATCTTTCTAAACCTCTGTGCTGTATAGTACAATCCAATTGGAGTATTTTCAAAGTGATTAAGGAGCTACATGAAACAGTGGGATGTAGGTCCACAATCTCGTATAAGACTGGAAGGCATTTTAAACAACTGCTGGAAGTTGGGGCATCCATTAGGGATGATGTGAATAAGGGAACTACTCCATACGGAATGTGTAACCTGTGGCACAGAAGGCACTCCAGCCAAGAATTGTACCAGAGAACCCCCCCCCTCTCACCCCCAAGAGGGCCCATAACCATACCAGAAGAATGTAGAGTCCCTGAAATCACAGACACTCAGGTTAAAACAGCCCTCTCCAAAGCCAAAAACACAGCATCAGTGGGACCGGACGGTGTCCCAGGCTGCGTCCTACACAAGCTCAAAGACGAACTAACCCCTCACCTAAACACACTGTTCAAACTCAGCCTCTCCACAGGCTATGTACCCATAGAATGGTGCACAGCAGCAGTTATTCCACTCCACATAGGTGGAGCCATAATAGACCCCGGGAACTATTGCCCTATAAGCCTGACTAGCTTGGTCTGCAAGGCTATGGAGCACATCATCATGGAACTCATTAACAGAGACATTGGGAACCTCCAAACACTGGACCCTATCCAGTTCTGCTTTGTTAAGGGCAGATCATGCCTCCTAAACCTGGTGGACTTCTTTGAGACAGTTACCAAGGCTATAGATCAGGGAAAGGTGGTACACACATCCTGCCTAGACCTCACAAAGGCCTTCAACACCATTCCCCATTCTGGCATTATAGACAAGCTCACCAGCCTGAACTTAAACCCCTACATCACAAGATTGGTTGCCAACTGGCTCATGGACAGAACCCACATGGTGAGAGTTGCGGGAGCTAGGTCCGACTCTAAATCGATTACAAGTGGAGTTCCCCAGGGCTCAGTCCTAGGACCCCTACTGTTTGGCATATACTTCTCAGAGGTACAGGCAAGCACAGGAGGACTATGGCTGACCAAGTTTGCAGACGACTGCAAACTAGGGGCTATAACTGACTCTCCATCTGACATAGACATCCTCCAAAAGGGTCTCACTGAGATGGATACCTGGTGTCAAAATCATGGCCTCAAGCTAAATGCCAAAAAGTGCATAGTCATCCCCTTTGGAAAAAACAAAGTACCCACAACCTACCACATAGGTGGTAGTCCCATAAATACAGGAGACGTAATAAGGGATCTGGGGCCCCAAGTAGATAGTAATCTCACCTTTGGTAATCACATTGCCAAAGTGGTTAGAAAAACCTTCTATATGGCCCACCTTATCACTAAAGGGCTCACATCCAGATCAAAAGAGGTCATTGTGCCCCTCTACTCATCACTTCATTAGACCCATCAGAGTACAATGCCGCATTTGGGATGTACCTTACAAGACACCTGCAACAGTTGGAAAGACCACAGAAGTACCTCACCAAGAGAATCATTGGCCTCAAACAGATGCCCTATGCAGCTCGACTGAAGAAATTACAGCTGTACTTGGTTGCATACCGCCTACTCGGAGGTGATCTCTGCCTGACATACAAGGCCATGTCCAACTCAGAATTGATGGACATGCTCCACCTAAAGAAAACCTTATCCCCACAAGCCACATGCTCTAGGGATCTATACCTCACCACAACAATAAATAGGATGTGCTGGAGGGATAGATTCCTGTCCCAGAGACTTCCCATGCTTTGGAACAAGATCCCAATCTACATTAGGCAGAGCACCTCGTTAACACTCTTCAAAAGAAATCTTGATGAGTGGATGGGAAACAGAAAGTTTACCTCAGGGATCACTTCAGTGGCTCTGCTGGACAGAGGCACAAGGAACTAAACTAAGGGGGCGGCGAAAGCCAACACATTCTGGCTAAGTTTATAAATTCCTTCGGGCAGATAGTCTAGTGCCTACCTAAAAACCTATGAACCTATGAACAATGCTACCACTGCACCACTGCGCCATCAATTGTGATAAACTGCACTAATACAACAGTAATAAAAAAGGTTGCACACTCTGTACTAGAACCTAGGATCATTTGTATTCCAGACCTACACTTCCACCTGCTGACACAGGTTAGTTACATGACATTCTTTAATTTCCTAATCATGCATAAGGTGTCTGTGTTAACCTCTATACACCACTTAGCGGGTTTGTGCCGTGCCCAACAGAATTAATTGAATGCATCCAGTTTTAGTTATTGTATTGACTGTCTGAGTCCTATCTGCAGATGTTTGATGACTAAAGCTGCTGGGGAACCTTGCTAACTGCTGCGCCATGCCACTAAGTGCAGTTGTGCGATGAAATACAGAAATTGCAACAATGTATTGTTTTTGACTTTTGCCCTTTTGCAGTTGGCCTGTTTGCAGATGTTATGCAGGTGTTCTGTCTGGCTCCTGTGTGAGCAACTAGTCCAGTTTGTGCACTGCTGGGTTTGGTGCAAAGGAGAGAAACATAGCCAAAAATGACATTCATTTTCTCCATTTCCCATGTTTGTGCTAAGCCGAACACCATGCAAACAACGGCCCCCCGCCAGAAGAAAATGAAAAAAGAAAAAATGGAAAAATAGTTGAAATGAGGAAAGCAATCTATGACATACACACTACAAAATGTTAGTACACATGAAGTATTTCTGCATAGGTCTGGAGTTGAACTCTCACTCCAATGAACCTTTAGAACAGAGTAAGGGTGCCTCATCCCTCTTTGCCATACAACAGGAAACTGAAACCACTCTGCATACAACCAGCTGTAAGATCATCACAGTAATATGAAACCAAATGACTTGCATTCATGCAGACACTCACACACCAATTTCACTGGACGAGCTCTAGAGACACATGCACAACAGTTACATCGTTCACCCATACCACCTAAAACTCATTTTGTCTCACTGGCCATTTGTTTCTTTATCCAAATGTCTGTCTGCTTCTCTTTCTTACTCACATACACTCACTGACCTTACAGGTAATAGATGTGACAATAAGGTAGATGTTAATTAACATCAGTAGTAACACTGAAAGTAGATGTAACAGTAAGGTTGATGTTAGTTAGCAGTAGTAGCACTGATAGTAGATGTGACAATAAGGTAGATGTTAGTTAACAGCAGTAGTAGCACTGATAGCAAGTGTCATATGTTCGAACGTCCAAAATGTGGAATACCATATGTTTGAGACCATATGGTCAACATTTGGAAGTTCGAATATAGAATAAAAAAAAAAAAAAAGAAAAACGCACCTTAACAGTGTGGGGAGGGGGGAAAGCCCCCCTGCACCTCCCACACCCCCCCTACATAAATATACCAATTCCAAGACCGCATTTCAGTGCAGAAAAGGGAAATTTTCCCATTCTGCACCGTACGGCACCGTTAAAAGTCAATCTTTGGACACTTGAAATGTTGATCATATGGTCTGGACCATATGACGTTCGACATTTCCAGCATTCGAAGATTTAACATAGACCCATGCAAGCAATGATAACTGTGCCATATACCTGTTTTCTATCTTTTGGATTCAGGGATACATAAACTTTGTGTCTGATACTCAGGGTGCATGGCTGACGCTCAATATATCTGCAATTTTTGATGTTGAACTGGTGATTACATCTATGACTTATATTGGTCTTAGAAAGTTAGACAGCTGATACCATCAACATTTTCCAACTTTATTGTGAATGATCTTGTGAGGGTTGTGAAGTCTGAAACTGTAGTGTGTATCATTACTTTCTAACTTCTCTCTTTAATGATGTTCCATTACAAACGTCTGGTGCTAAACTGAGGGCATGCAGAAAAAAATCTCTACTTTTGAGAGGTATGACTGTGAATCTTTGATGCCAGAGGCCTACTACCTCATAATGGGCATGTATAAGTCAAATAAGTCTCTGCTGTCACATGTTATGTTATTTGTTTACAAATCTCCCAACTTTTACTTGCTTACGCTATCAAGTAACAAAATGCAAGGATATGCCAGTCATTCATATTATAACACAATACACTCCAGGCTCAACACTTTCCTTGTAAATCTAGCAGTTACAACAGTTTTAGCTCAGGGCTGACTCTGTCTGATGCAAGCAGTACACAGCCAATGCATGGGGAGGCAAAAGTGTTAGAGTTGCCTGGTATCAATGTTATTATCTGTATGGCATAGGAGGAAGGTTTTAGGTCCTTAGGTGGTGAGTGAGTGTGCTATGCATTGTCTCTTAGCCAATGCATGTTCATATCGAGCACCCTACATCTACCTACACCCACAGCAGCTGCTGCTTCACCCCTGACTCCTGTCCTGTGTGTAGCTGTGGTGACATGCCATTAGTGGAGGGATGTGTGCTCTTTCCCCTTGTTAATCTTGTTGATGCTGTTTTCTCAGGATGATGTTGTGCAGCATGGCACATACTGTGTATATTTCAGTACATGTCTATGGACTGTAATTCATGTCTCCCCCAGATTAATCTAGGCACCAGAACTGTGACCTCAGTAGGCCATACACATGCTCTATGATATTTCTGGTTTGAGCCTGTGCCTCATTATGGCATTCTTCAGTGTGTGTGTGTGTGTGTGTGTGTGTGTGTGTGTGTGTGTGTGTGTGTGTGTGTGTATGTGTGTGTGTACATTTCTGATGGATGTCATCAGCCATGGTTCCAGTTCATAACCTGCATCTCCAGTAAATGAACTTGTGGGATATCCCCCCAAGTGAACATCTGATACAGTTGGGAGGTGTGCCAGATAAGTGAGTCGTGGTAACTGCCAGGGTTGCCAGCACACACATTCAAGATGATTTCCTTGGCATTACACACAACTTGGCAGTTAATAGAGTGAAAGCCCTTTCTATTAAAGTAGAGCCTTCCCTGTGCCCCAGATGGTGCTTTAATTTCTACATCTGTGCAATCTATGGCACCCAGTATTTCAGCGTAGTATGCTACAGGGTAGAACTCCTGCATATTTCTGGCTCTATCCTCAGGAGTACAGGGAAAATATATGTGGTCACTAGCATGCTAAAGCATAGCATTCAAGAACTGATGGAAGATCTTGGATGCTGATGCCTGTGAAACACCTAGCATGTCACCTGTCAGTCTCTGAAAGGTACCTATAGCTAAGATTCTAAGTGCTGCACATACCTTTGTCTCAACTGGGATGAGTTCCCATTGGATTGTCCTGGGTCTGAGTTGAGGATGACAGAGGTGGCAGAGTTCTTGCAGTGTGTCTCTATCCATGCTGTAGTACTCAACAATTTCCACATCATGTTGTGATAAGTTACCCAGGGTCTGAAAACTCTTCTCCTTGTTGGTCTTGGTCTATTAGCAGCAGCAGCATAGACTTCAGCCTGTTGGTTGCCACACACACACACATATGAATTAATGCAACAGCAGCCCCTAACATTCATTCTGTGTGGACTCCTTTCCATGGCTGTATTCCAGTAGGTTTTGGAATTCACAGGAAAAAATAGCACTGAGTATACATGGTTGCTTTTTAGCTTGTTTAATAGCTCCTCCATCTTGGATTAGTTGATTAGCATAAGTTCAGCTACTTATGCTGTAATTTGCATGCCACCGTATTTACCTTGTTTGTGCAGCTCTGCCCAGCTCTACTGTTTACAGCCCCTTACTGAATCAAAAAAGATGTGCTACCATATAGGCTTTATTGAATCTAGCCGTATGTGTTAATATATAAATGTATATGCATATACACACACACATACATATATATATATATATATATATATATATATATATATATATATATATGTGTGTGTGTGTGTGTGTGTATAAGTTTATATATGTATATATATATATATATATATATATATATATATATCTATATATATATATATATATGTGTGTATATATATATATATATATATAGGTATATATATATATATATATATATATGTATGTGTATATATATATATATATATATATATATATATATATATATATATATATATGCATATATATATATATATATATATAGAGAGAGAGAGAGAGAGAGAGATTCTATCTATGAGCACTATGGGGACATCAGAAATGGTAATGGGAACAATGCTTTATATAAGCATATTGAAAAATATTCGTTTCATTTTGTATTTGTTGAAGTGGTAAAGAAAGACCCTAGGGGAGGCCCTTGGGAAGATTTTTTTAGAGTTCAGGGAACTTTGCTGGCAGGTTAGACTGAATGCCTGTGTCCCCCACGACTTAATGACAATATTAATATTGATAGCCTTCTTAGGTTACATTCATATGTTGTTTAGTATTGTAACTGCTTTACTTTTGTGGTTGCATAATGTATGATATCTACTTTGTTTCATGTAATTTAATAGTAGGAAATATTTCACAAATCTTTCAATAATGCTTTATTAATGCTTTTATAAATGTGTTTTCTATAAAAGTTCTTTTATTTTCTTTTTACAAAGGTTATTCAAATCAGGACTGCTTGCTGCTAATTAAGGGGTCTGAATATTTTATTGGTTGACAGAGTCATGTGTTTTTTTTTATATTATTGTATTTAAATGGGTTTTACATGTTGTTCATTATTCTGAATAAGTCCGTTTATGTAACCTGACGAAAGTGCTCAATAAACGTGTGTATTACTATCCTGGTGATGATTTTGTGTACACTTCCTCCTGGTTTGGTTCGTATTGGTGGTACAGCCATCTTTGCTCTGGTTCCTGGTTTTTGTGTTTTGTTAAGATTCCAAAAACTCAAACATCAAAAAGCCCCACTAAATTCTACCTTTTTAAGTTTTTCCAGGGGTGCAAGCTCCCCTGTACCCCCCCCACACCCCCTGCAAGATCGCACTACAATGAGGAGAAGGATGAATTTCCAGATCCTCGCTGTACCGTGATCTCCATTCAAAAGCTTTGAGACCCATATGTGTGTGTGTTTGTATGTGTGTGTGTGTGTGTGTGTGTGTGTGTGTGTGTGTGTGTGTATACATATATATATATATATATATATATATGTATATATATATATATATATATATATATATATATATATATATATAGGTTAGTACTAGGCTAACTGTCCTAGTGGGTTATTTTAAGCCTAGCCAATTACCCCAATGTGAGAATCAAACCCTGCACTTTGTGTCTGTAAGGTAAACACCTTAATCATTATGCCAGTTTCCTTATACACCCAACCCAGGCAACTATAGCTTGGTCTCTTGCCACTAAGTGGCATAACTAACAATATACTTGTTGTATCTTGTCTCAACTAAATCTGCCTCCCCATTAGAATTCCTGCAAAGTAAGGCTAGTACCATTTACATGGTGTAATTTGTTCTCAGATAAATTTGCCTTCCTTTGTTTTACTTACACACCAAGGCCATAAAAGTAGTATTTCTGCAACTATCTGCATATACTCTACCTTTCTGCTTCTACCTCTTCCTTGCTTTCACTTACCTTATAGCTCCAAAGCTTCTACTTCTCATACTGATTGTTTTTCTTTGCACTGTTCTGTGAGGGGGGGCCAGCCCACTCCATTCGCCCTCGCTACACTCAGGCTCACTCTGCTCCGGTACTCTAGCCCCATTCCCTCCCATCCCAGAATCACCTAGACTTATGCCAATGCTATTTCTAACTACTCCCCTAACTTCCCCCAATCAAGAATCAGCCTCCATCCACCAGTCACACCTCAGTTAACCAATCACACTATTTGTAACACTTCTCCCTCTCCTTACACAACTTAATTGTAACAGTCCTTAATCATGCTACTCCCATCACACAACACCAACACCCCTCTTTCCCTATATCTTCATCACACCATCCAGGTAACCTACATTTTAAAAAGAATACACACCATGCTCTTTCTCCTACCCACACTCTATACCCTACTGTTATCTGCATACTATCTAACATCCTACAGTCACCTACAGATAAAACATGTCCATAGCCCCAAGGTATATTATACTAATACTGTCTACTCCTCACTCTCCTACCTTGCCATCTCCTCCCAACTCTACAATCACACACCTATTGCATACTTCCTCTTCAAACATGTAGTTGTCAATAATACCACTAACCACTTTAGCAAACACCTTTACATATTCTCCAAATTGTCACACAAACATGCATGTTTATTATCACAGATTCTCCATAGTGGTGATATACACCCCAATCCTGGACCACATACTGCACAACATACCATCATGGTTACCATTACACCCCTTCCTCACATTAAAACTACAGACCTTCTCATTCTTAACATGAACCTTAGAAGCCTAGTTAACAAGATCACAGACTTTCATGCAGTCATTACACAATACTCTCCAGACATTCTTATAGCAATAGAAACTTGACTAAAACCCCATATAAGAGACCCAGACATACTCACACAAGGTTACAGCGTACACAGGTTAGACAGGATCAGGAAGAAGGGTGACGGGGTTGCAATCTTCTACAAAGATAGCCTAAGCATAGACAAACTACCTACCCATCAAATACCCTTATGATAACAAGTTTGAGGCTCTAGTAACATGGCTCAGAATCAACCCAAAGAAAAATATTACCATAATAGCCACTTACATACCTCCCAACAATACTCTTACTGCCATTGAGGAACCCATAGCCTGGACACCCTCAATCCACACCCATGAAACCATTATGACAGGCAACTTCAATGTAGACTGGAACACTTGCACTGGTGATAACTCCTCTATCTTCATAAATTTACATGGTTTCTCCCAAACAATCCAGTTTCTCACTCATATAGATAAACATAGCAAAAGGGAATCTATCTTAGACTGGTCACTTATCAACAGTACCACCCACAACTATCTCCGGATGCCTTCCAAATAATTTAAGTGACCATAGACCTGCCTACTTAATTCATCATCAGCTCAACTCACCCAGAACCATAGTTTGCAAAGTCATATGAAATACCAAAACCTTCTCCAATGAAGCATTCATAGACATGCTCAATAAATGCAACTGGATACCACTTCATCATCTCCAACTTGGCAGACCGTAATATACTTCAATGACACATTTCTAGCTATTCTAAATAGCTTAGTACCAACTCGTACATGTCGTGTTAAAAATAAGTGATTACCCTGGATATGAAAAGAAACCATTGAACTTGAAAAACTAAGGGACAGAACCTGGTATTAATACCAAAAAACAAAAGACAATAAAAACTCTGCTAGCATACCAGCAGCTCCGCAATCAAACAAAAAAAAAACAACTCAAACTAAACAAAAAAACATATTATATAACTATGCAAAACAAATATGAAAACAATCCCAAAAAGTTCTGGCAAGCAATTAACTCACTTCTCCACCCAGGTAAAGCTACAACCCCAGAATCAACTGCTAATAACCAAAGCATGAGTATTGCCTCACAAATCAACACCTACTTTATAAATGCCATCATCTCTTTAGTTACAGGGAGCAATTCCACCCATCTGCCCCTTCCACCTAATGTGGAAACTAACAACAACTTTTTTAACCTCAAACCTGTCCCAACTAACACCATTAGAACAATGCTGAAAAAACTGAAACCTTCTTCCTTAGCAGCTGACCAACTCCCCAATGAGTACCGAAAACTGTCAGCTGATCCCATAGCAATATGCCCCAAAATTATGGAAAATTTCCTATATCACCCCTCTACATAAAGGAAGAACATCAACAGAATTAAACAATTACAGACCCATAGCCATCCCTTCTCCCTGTGTCAAAATTCTGGAAAAATGTATCAGCACTCAGTTACTACAATACCTGTTATCTCACAACTTTATCTCTCCCTCCCAACATGGTTTCAGACCAAAACAGAGCGCCACCACAGCCCTAATTAAATTTTCTACCACCATCAACCAACTGAGAAATTCAAACCAGCAAATAGCACCAATCTTCTTAGACATTTCAAAAGCGTTTGACTCTGTCTCCCATCAGTAACTCCTTAGTACTGTTGCCTTACTAAACCTATCAAAGACTTCTCTCTCCTAGTTCATAAGCTAACTTTCTGACAGACAACAAGCAGTATGATGGAAATCTGAACTCTCACCACTTGCCTGTCTCAGTTGGAGTCCCCCAAGGGTCCATACTAGGACCCCTTCTTTTTACCATCTTCTCTAATGCTCTTGCCTCATCCACAACACCTGCTAAAGTACTTCAGTATCTGGATGATTCAACTTTAATCTGCGCAGCAGATACCTTACCAGACCTCCAAATAGTAGCCCAACAACCTTTTAATGATATAGAAACATATCTAAGTAAATCACAACTAATCCTCAACCCCAAAATAACACATTAATGCTATTTACCAGTAGCAAACAATCACTGAACATCCCTCCTTTCACTATTCTCTCAACAAACAACACAGTCATCCAACCAGTTGGGCATACAAAACTCCTTGGAGTAACAATTGACAACAAACTCAGATTTGACCAGCACATAGCCACCACAATTAAGAAAGATCACATCAGACTTGGGTCACTGTACAGAAGCAAGACATTCCTCACTGACAATACCAGACTAGCCATATCCAGAACCTTCCTCCTCTCTACACTTCTATATGCTTTCCCTCTCTTTACGAACTTAAAAAAAAATCAGATTTAACCAAATTGGAAACTTGCTACAATAAAATAGCCCATTTGGCAGCTTACCTTCCCCACCAAACCCACCATTGTATTGCTCTACATAATTTAAATTAGCTCAAGCTACCTAACCTTATTCGTCTATACCAACTTAAATGCACACACAGTATCATCTTCCATCCTGACAATTGCCCATCCCTCAAGGAACTTGTTGTTCCCTACTCATGCCATGAAGTCTAAGATCTGCAGACAGAAACTTTCTCACATTAAACAAAGCTAACAACACTCATAGTGAAGTCCTATTCTCAAATCAGAAATCAAAACACACCTGAATCTACAAGTTTTAAACAACTACTATTTGAACATCTACCCAAGAACTGGCATTGCTCCTATGCCATACCTGACTGAAAAGATATCTAGAACTCTCTCAACACACTGTCCACTCCTTACCTCATTTTCTCTCTCTCCTCAGTGTTTATTACTACTTAAAACTAAATACGTATAAAAGAAATCTCATTTGTTCATAACTATTATTTAATATGTCAACCAAAATTGAGGTGCAGTGCCCAGAAAAACCAAGAAACAACTTTGAAAACAAAAACAGGCACCAATGGAGGTGAAATGAATAAATCAAAATACTGATAATGGAAACGACAGCTAGGGTTATTCAGTACATAAACGCACACATCACACGGCGTTTTCATCCACCGAACTTCATCAGATGTAACAAATTTTATCTATGCTGTACCAAACCTTTTTATACCCCTTCCCCCTATAATTAATTAATCAATTAATGTTTAATTAATGCATTTAAAATGGTAACACACATAAGCCCTTTTATATTCATAAGTAAATACACCCTCTACCTAAAAAATTTACTGTGAATACAAAACAAATATATAAAAGTTTTTTACTGAAACCTATTTGTACACTTGTACATTCAGTAATATTACTAAATTAATACAGGAATAAAATTCATGTATTTAGAAAATTCATACATGCTCAAAGGTTTATAATAAAAAAACACAGTTAAAAAAGAAATTATGTTGTTGTTGTATCTTTCAGCTTTTCCCGGTTAGGGGTCGCCACAGCGGAACTCCAGTCCGCTAATGATTGGCAGTAGATTTTTACGTACCGAGTTGCCAGCTCTGACACACAACCTTCAACAAAGGTACGCCCATTCACGCATGTCTCCACACAGAACACGCTTTAGCTGAGAATCGAACAGGACAACATCTTACTGTGAGGCGACAATGCTACCGCAGCACCACCACCACAGTTTATATATTAAAAAACATTTTTTAATTATTAAAAATGTACATATATTTGTCGTACAAGGAAACTTACAGAAAAAAGTTTCAAACAACTACTATCTAAGAACTGGCATTGCTCCTGTGACAAACCTGACTGAAAAGATATCTAGAACTCTCTCAACACACTGTCCACTCCTTACCTCATTTTCTCTCTCTCCTCGGTGTTTATTACTACTCAAAACTAAATACATATAAAGGAAATCTCATTTGTTCAGAACTATTATTTAATATGTATACACTACTAACTTTAATTTTTCTCACAGAGATCTTCACTGAAATGCTTGCGTTTTTCTTTTTGAACCTGTATGTAGTAGAAAAATGTATTGAATACTACTTTGTATAGAGTAACTAAAAGATTTGTATCCTGCATTTTACTGCATGTATACTATTGCACTAATTACTGTATATTGTAACAGTGCCAAACTAATCATTGGGATCCTCAAAATGAATAAATACAAAAGTATCTGTATTGTGGCCATCTATATCCCCCCTGGAGACAACACCAACACCCTAGAAAACATTCTCTATTGGGCCTCAACTAACATTAAACTAGAAACATACATTCTAAGTGATGTGAACATTGACTGGAATAGAATCAATAACAATAATCCCTCTCTATCTATCAATCTATTTAATTTCACGCAACTAATAAGCAGCATTACCAAACCTAACAGAAACAACCTCCCAGAGTCCATCCTGGACTGGATCTTAGTCTCCCACCCTAATAAGATCTCTGACTCTGGCATTCTACCAGATACAATGAGTGATCATCTCCCAGCCTTTATTCACCGAGCTTCCCATTCCTCCCCACACCAACACCAATATACCCATACTCGTAACCTCTCAAACTTTAACCCTTCTATATTTTCAGAAACCCTTAAACGAACGAATTGGGACATCCTAAAAACTCTTCCACTAGATAAAGCCATAGACTCCTTCAATACTACCTTCCTAACCATCCTAAACTCCCAAGCCCCACCCCGGACAAAACAAATAAAACACAACTCCGCCCCTTGGCTAACAAAGGACACAAAAACACTTATGCGACAAAGAGATAAGACATGGAAACTTTACAACAAAAATAAACACCCAGCCACCCTCCTACAATATAAGCAATTCTGCAATCTAACCAAAAAGCATATCACTAATGATAAAAAGTCTTATTATACCAAACTACAGTCCACTCACTCCTAAAATCCCAAACAATTCTGGAACTCCATCAACTCGCTTATGCACCCTGGCAATAAATCCAATCCCTGTCCCAACAACAATAAAACCGACACAGAAATTGCCACCCTTTTTAACTACTTCTTTACCAACTCTGTAGCTGAACTTACTAAGACCTTCCCCAACTGCATTCCCTCCCCTTCCCTTAATACCACTTCCCCCTCTACTCCACAACCCCTCATTGCTAATCCTCCCCCTATGTTTCAGCTAAAACCAGTCTCAACTTCCTACATTAAAAAAGCTTCTTTTCAAATTTAAGCCATGCTCCAATGCCCCTGACAATATTCCCTCACTCTTTCTCAAGCACGCTGCAAAAGGTATCGCCATCCCCATCAGCATTCTCATCAATAGATCCATTCAGAAATCTTACGTCCGCAAATTATGGAGAGCCGTCTACATCTTGCCCCTCCACAAAGGAGGCAAAAACAATAGCATCTCTAACTTCAGACCAATAGCCACTCTTTCCCCAATTTCTAAAGTACTTGAAAAATGCATTCACCTGCAACTCATGCTCCACCTCCTCAATAACCAACTCTTCATCAATACACAACATAGCTTCCATCCTGGCCATAGTACTACAACTTCTCTCCTCTCTTTCTTAGACATTAACCATGCTCATAATGCTGGAAAAATTGTCTCAACCGTCCTTCTTGATCTATCCAAAGCATTCGACACTGTATCACATACCCATCTTCTCAATCACCTTTCTAACCTCAGTCTCTCCTTAGATATCCTTTCATGGTTCAAAAGGTATCTCTCTGACAGATCCCAAGCTGTAAAATGGCAAACTGGTACTTCAACCTTCCTACCTACACCTAATGGAGTCCCCCAGGGATCTATACTCGGACCTATGCTCTTTAACATATTCATCAATAATTTTCACACTGCAATTCCAAACGCTCAAATAGTGCAATATGCTGACGACACCACTTTAGTCTGCTCTGCCCTTAGCCTTCCTGAGCTCCAGACTAAAACCCAATTGACCTTCACAACTACAAAGAACTGGATGTTTCAACATCATCTCTCCCTTAATGCCAATAAATCCAAAATCCTTCTTTTCTCCCCCACAAAAGCCCATCCTCTTGACAAGCAATCCTTCAAGATCACCAGCAATACTCACTCCTCTATTGAAATTGTTCCTTCTGCCAAACATCTTGGTGTTACCATTGATGAACATCTGAAATTTGATACACATGTTCAACTGAATATCAAAAAAACCCATCAGAAACTCGGTGTGCTATATAGAAACGCTCACTTTCTCTCTATTGCTACAAGGCAAACCCTCGCCTCCTCCTACCTACTACCTTCCCTGTTGTATGGTGCTTCACTTCTAACTAATCTCTCAGCTTCCATCTCCTCAAAATTAGAAAATTGCTCCAACAAAATTGCCAAATTTGCTACTAAATCTACTCACTGCACCCACCATTGCACCTCTCTCCACAGTCTAAAGTGGCTCGAGCTTCCTAATCATTTAGACTACCTTCAACTTACTACAGCCCACAAATTAATCTTTAAACTTACTATATGCCCTGCTCTAACTAATATCTTGCTTTTCAACACAACGCTCAGACCCCTAAGATCATCCCAACAAAATCTACTTTCTGTACACAAACATAAACAACCCCTGGCCAATTTCTCCTTTCCTACTCACTGGCCAGAAAATGGAACTCTCTCCCATCCCTGCTAAGAATCATCACAAACTCTGAACACTTTAA
>NC_056735.1:1494611484-1494613984 GCF_019279795.1 Protopterus annectens | reverse complement strand
TGGGTGCAAACATGTGTAGAACAGAACCTGGGTGCAAACATGTGTAGAACAGAACCTGGGTGCAAACATGTGTAGAACAGAACCTGGGTGCAAACATGTGTAGAACAGAACTGCTATAAATGTGAATTTCTGGTTTATTTTATCTGAAGGTGAAGTGTAAGCAATGATAGTTTTTAGCATTTTGACAGACAATGTGTTATACACTGATCATTTTTCTCATATCAGAAACAAGCTATGGAAAAGAAATATCACAGTGTCTAAGACTTGGCATGGAAGCAGACAAAAACTGCTGACCCCCCATGCTTGTCATACACACTAAATGTGCACACACAAACACACACACACACACACACACACACACACACACACACACATACACACGTTTACACATATGCACTCTCTCTCTCAAACACAAGCACACATAGATAGACACACACGCATATACACGTTCGCTCACACACAAACACAAACTTGCAAACACTTGCTTATATCTTTAACCACAAATGATTAAAGTCTTTCTTGTTATAATTATCATAACAAACATACCTAATGCACTGCAACATACTGTTACTGTTTTGGAAAATTGTAAGCCGTTTGCTAAATGCTCTAATCTTAATGTAATAACATCCTAATACTTTGCTACTATAGTTGATTTGAGCCATGTGATTGTATATGGTCAGTTGCGGACAATGAACTTACCTGATTATCAAAATAAAATTAAAAAAAAATATGATAGTGATTTTGATAAAGGATGAAGAATTGTCTGCATGACTGATTAATGAGTTATCACGGTTGTCATGCCAGACTCCTTTCAGCCACCCTAGATCACACTTCTAAGATCATGATCAACACACACTTTTTAACTCACTGGTTAACTATCTGGTAACCTGCACTACATCTCTGTGGGAATCAGTTCACATTGTGTAACATGACTATTGCTAAGGTTAGGTCTCATAATTTATGAAACCCATTACTAATGTTTTGACAGGCTACTTCTATCAAGCAAACAAAGGGTGGCAAGATCAATTGATTCTCCTCCGGCAGTAATGGAACAGTACCAAAAAGGGTTTATTATTCCATATGCCATCTATTGTGCAAACTATTTTATTAGTCAAGGGTGCGATTCCTGTTGAAGTTACATTTTTCTAGGAAAAACTCCAGTAACCTATCTGTACTGAAGAATGAAATATACTGTGAAAAAATAGTCATTCTACAGTAACTGTTTGGTCTTTTTAGCATTTATAACCCTCAAAATGTTACTCACAGTGGAGATTGTTTAGATTAGGACACACCAGGATGCACAATAGAAAGCCCCGCCCCCTGGTGTGTCATGGGTGGACATTATAATTAAAATTGGCAAATATAATTTTATCTATCATTTTAAGTTTTCCTTAATGAGATGAGAGATTAAAAAGGTATAATGTTTAATGTCCTTTAAGGTTACTAGCTGAGAATAATTTGAAATAGAATCTGAAGTAATGACAAGTGATGCAAAGCAGGAGTAACTGGATCTTCTTGAAAGAATCTGGAATTATAAAGGAGGCATGTTTATTTACTTATTAGACTTATGTTGGTGAATGTTTTTTTTTTTTTTCCACAAATCATTGAATGTTATAAGAGACAGTTATGAACTACTGGCTCCAAAGGTTTCCTAATCAACCCATTTGGACTTTGTAGCATCTTTGACTGCTTCATTTTGTGAAACCTCCAGGGATGTTATCCTCCATAAATCATTAAGGAGAAACATAGACGAACTGATTTTCTAAATAACAAGACATTTCTTTAAAATGGCAAGAACATTTTCCAGTCTATGAGAAGTTCTTGATTTTATAAGGGTGGGAGAAAGATGGAACTGCTTAACTGACTACTTGTATTCGATAAGGATAACATCAAAATGACAAGGGGTCGAATCTGTAGGTTAATGATCCCGCACAATAAATAACCTGGGTGCAAACATGTGTAGAACAGAACCTGGGTGCAAACATGTGTAGAACAGAACCTGGGTGCAAACATGTGTAGAACAGAACCTGGGTGCAAACATGTGTAGAACAGAACCTGGGTGCAAACATGTGTAGAACAGAACTGCTATAAATGTGAATTTCTGGTTTATTTTATCTGAAGGTGAAGTGTAAGCAATGATAGTTTTTAGCATTTTGACAGACAATGTGTTATACACTGATCATTTTTCTCATATCAGAAACAAGCTATGGAAAAGAAATATCACAGTGTCTAAGACTTGGCATGGAAGCAGACAAAAACTGCTGACCCCCCATGCTTGTCATACACACTAAATGTGCACACACAAACACGCACACACACACACACACACACACACACACACATACACACGTTTACACATATGCACTCTCTCTCTCAAACACAAGCACACATAGATAGACACACACGCATATACACGTTCGCTCACACACAAACACAAACTTGCAAATACTTGCTTATATCTTTAACCACAAATGATTAAAGTCTTTCTTGTTATAATTAT
>NC_056735.1:1494281484-1494286484 GCF_019279795.1 Protopterus annectens | reverse complement strand
CAGAGACAAAATGTCTGTAAAAACAAGGACTAGGAATCCTGCTGTATTTATCTTAGCAATGAACTAATTGCTACCCTGAAAGGATGGAAGTGTTGAAATGGTTTTGTGGCTTTCAGATACTATAATACATCTTAGCAAGCTCTACCTGTGTGTATGGCAACACATATGTGCAAGATTCTGATTCAGTTTCTAGTAAAAGGGGGTAGTATGGAAACCAGAAGTAAGATGACCAGATGCATGTGATGTCTTTCTGTGATCCAGCACTGAAATGATGTTTTAATACTAGATGAGACAAAAGTCTCAGAGCAGTCTGTTTTTGAAACCTGATGTAGAATGATCACTCACCCACTTCATCTTGCTTTGCTTTAGTAAGTAACCAGGGAATAGTAATTCTTTAGCTCAGTTAGGAAAATATAGTGAAATTAGTTAAGTACTGTTTTTCTGTATCTGTATAAATCTATTCATCTGTGTTATTTTAATATTGCTAGTTCTGAAACTCTGGTGTTTATTGTAAATAGATATTTAGTATTGTCATGTTCTTTTTATTATTAAATATATTTAAACTTGTCATTGTGGCTGGTCTTTTAGAGAATGTTTTAACCTTTGAGAGTACATATATTTATTTGGTGACACTGTGGCCTCTCCTGGAAGCCTTACTGCATTGGTCAAACACTACCATTTGTATTAGTATTAATTTCAGTCAGTATAATTGGGTACCCTTGTAAGAGCCATAGAGTAGCTGGCTTTGGAGTGTCTTGGCAGCAGTATCTATCTTATAGTCTTGGCAGAGGGGCATAGCTAGTTAATCTGTGCCAGCCTTTTCCAGGTGCGTGTGTGTGTGTGTGTGTGTGTGTGTGTGTGCGTGTGTGTGTGTGTATGCGTGCACGCATGTGTGCATGTGTGTAAATCAAATCTCAAACAGTGTGTGTGTCAGACAAAGTGGTGGAGGACTTGGCTTGGGACACTCGGCTGAAGACTCAACTATATAGCTTTGCCAGTGGGTAGTCTTATTCAGGGCCTGAAGAGAGAGAGAGGGAAACCTAGATGCTGGACCGAGTGTGTTTCCTGTTGCTCTTAAGGGAAATTATACTTGGTACATAGAGATGCATCTGTAAATACTGTGTGTGCCTATCTTTGTTCCAGGTGAATGTCCCTTACCAGTGGCAGTGGTGAGGATTCAGGCTCCTTGATTACTGGCCCAGAGGAGGGATGTTACAGGGGGCATACTCTGCAAATGCTGATGGGATGGCAGTGCACTACTGGCATACAGAAATGAATGGCAATATGGTATTTGTGGTCACTGCTTTGTGTGGGGTATTATAACTGTAGCAAGCCACTTGCTACAGTTTTAGTGCAGAATAGTTTTGGAAGAACTCCTCATGCAGCCTTTCTCAACCTTTTCCTACTTCAGATTATAAAAAGCCTGATATACAGAGTAGCAAAATAGACAGAGCAGGAGATGTGGCATTTGTTAGCACCTTAGACTTTCACATGGGTAGTCATGAAAATGGCTTCCAAGCATGAGTGGAGCCATTTGGGCATGAATAAGACCAAAGCAAGATTCTTGTCTAGATTTTCTTGGCCAGGTATCCTAAAGGGAATAGAAAACTTTTACTAGTTGCCATGAGAGACAAAGGCAGTTGAAGTTCCCTTCAAGAAAATTGCTGGAAATGATGTGGAAAAATTAGATCAAATATTGGAAAACAATATATTTTGGTTGTGTTGGACTAAGTTACCAGATTTTCTCAGACTATACCCTTTAAGTGTATTACATCCAAAGCCATATTGGAGGAGCTAGAGTTGCAATTTTCCCAAGTGGCATCCCTTAATAGACCACGGCTTACCATTTTATGTCAAAAATCATCTAGCACCTCTGACACAGTTTTTATATGAACCACAGGTCAGGAACACAAAGTTCAAAAAATTTCTGCTTTTAATCCACAGACTTAAAATGTAGTAAAAAGTTGTTTTTAATACACAGACTCAAAAATCAGTAAGCGCTTTCATCCAACTCGGACTTCCTCAGACTGAGTAATATAGTAAAATACTACTAACTTAAAATACTACTAAAACAAACACATGACCATTTAATTATGATGTAACTTCCTCTTTTTTAAATATACAACAAAATCAGACCTATCATTCATTCCAGGTGGACAGCATGCATTCAGTTTAATTTGCCAAACATATTCCTTCCACCCGAGCTCATCTTCAGCATCAAATCTATTGTGCACATTTATCACTTCGTCTAACACAATAAACTTGAAATTTACTTGACAACTTGCATTATTTTTATAATGTTTACCAAAAGCATTTTTTTCATCTTTCACAGATACTGCATATTTATGCTCATAAATGCATCTGTTTAATTCTCTAGTTGTCCGCCCCACATAAAATGAATTGCAGGACATGCATATGCCTAAATAAACAATACATTTTGATTTGCAGCTATGTTTTCCTTGTATTGTTATCACATGCCCTCCCACTGTTAGTTGTTTGATATATGTCATCAAGAAGTTACACATATTACAATTTAAACACTTATACATTCCTGTATTAATAACACTATTCTGTGTGGGTAGAGAAATGGGGAGGGGGGTTTTAATCTAGCTTGAAATACATTTTTAAAACTTTGTCACTTTTTCTGTACAAATAATGGTCTATCTCCCACAACTTTCATCATCTCTGCATCTGAATTAAATAATTTCCAGTTATTAATAATATTTTTAATGGAAAAAGTATCTATGCTGTTTTCTATCTGCATCAACGTCACAAAATCACTTTGTTTTTTATTAACATTTTCAGACACTTTTAGTTTGTGTCTATTGCATCGACTTTCTTCTAGAGCTGCTGCTACTACATTCTTAGGACACCCTCTACTCACAAAATTGGCACATAAAGCCTCACTGTAAATTGTAATATATGTAACTTCTTGATGACAGATGTCAAACAACTAACAGTGGGAGGGCATGTGATAACAATACAAGGAAAATATAGTTGCAAATCGAGGTTTATTGTTTATTTAGTCATATTTATGTCCTGCAATTCATTTTATGTGGGGTGGACAACTAGAGAATTAAATAGATGCATTTATGAGCATAAATATGCAGTATCTGTGAAAGATGAAAAAAATGCTTTTGGTAAACATTATAAAAATAATGCAAGTTGTCAAGTAAATTTCAAGTTTATTGTGTTAGACGAAGTGATAAATGTGCACAATAGATTTGATGCTGAAGATGAGCTCGGGTGGAAGGAATATGTTTGGCAAATTAAACTGAATGCATGCTGTCCACCTGGAATGAATGATAGGTCTGATTTTGTTGCATATTTAAAAAAGAGGAAGTTACATCATAATTAAATGGTCATGTGTTTGTTTTAGTAGTATTTTAAGTTAGTAGTATTTTACTATATTATTCAGTCTGAGAAAGTCCGAGTTGGATGAAAGCGCTTAATGATTTTTGAGTCTGTGGATTAAAAGCAACTTTTTACTGTATTTTAAGTCTGTGAATTAAAAGCAGAAATTTTTTTGAACTTCTTGTTCCTGACCTGTGGTTTACTTTGAAATTTTACGTTGTTCCAGAGAGGTGTGTTTTTGGTGCAAAGTTTTTACATGAAACAGCTGAAAACCTCCATTTACTTCTTCCAAACTTATAGGCTGGTAGAATGCTTTAACAGGACCCAGATATCAGTGCTGAGAAAGGTTTTAGGAAAAGATGATAAAACTGGATCCACTTGTTACCTTAATTAACACTTACAATCCTAGAGTTCCTCACGCCACTATAGGGTCTAACCCTTTTGGACTATTGTACAGTAGACAGCCCAGAGGAATATAACAGAGATAAAGAGATACCTCTTAAAAATGTTTTAGAGCATTATTCTGATTTACAGCAGAGAATAAAGAATGTAGGGAGAGTGCACAAACTAGACAGGAAACAATTTCAATAAGAATGCCCAAGGCCGATAATTATAATTGAAGACTAAGTCCTGTTGGAGGTCACCACAATAAAATAGAAGCTCCTTGCCAAGGGGTAAGAGCCTTATGAAGTAACTGAAAGAATAAATGAAGCAGACTGTAAGGTAAGATAAGTAGGAAAGAGGTGTATTAAAGAAATCTATCACATAAATGACCTAAAACCATGGAGGGAGACACAAATGAGTCTGCTAAGCATAGTGTCTGAAGTTAGGTCCTGAGAAGAGGAAAAACTGATGTTATTCACACCCACAGTAAGAGAAGATAAGCATACGTTCAAAGCCTTAGACACAGAAGTCCATGAGTTCAATTTCAGAAGCAAAGGTGTTTTTTTTCCAAGTTGCTTGGAAAGACAAATCTTATCAAACTCCACAGAGAAACAATCCCAGGGGAAAAAAAAGTTAATTTTAGGCCGTATAGAGTACCCAAACCTCAGAAGCAACCCAACAAGGGAAAGATACAAAAATGCTGAAGTATAAACTAGTGATTGGACAGTCCTGTTGTCCTAGTTCTAAAACCGGATGGTACTGTCCGCTTATAAAATAACTTCAGGACACTGAATAGTATCTCCAAATCTGACATCCAGCATATGCTTAGAGTATGTGAACTGGTAGAGCAGCTGAGGAATGGAAGGTTTGAAAATTCCCAAGATCTTACATATGGATACTGGCAGATTTTCTTAGCCAATGGGACTGAGGAGAAGATTGTATTCTTAACAGCTGATGACCCATTTCAATACACCACTCTTCTCTTCAGTCTCCGGAGACAGCAACCATATTCCAAAGATTAAGATACCATGTATTGAAGCCTAATCATTCATTTTCAGTGACTTAAATGATGTAGTCATCCATTTTGAAGTTTGGGATTTCCTAAGACAAGTTGAGCATACCATATTTGCTCCAAAGTAGGAATGAATGAGGTGCATTATATCAGTTATGTAATTGCGAACCCCAGAAAAGAAAAGAAACGTAGAGGTCATTAAAGAATAGACACTTTTAAAAACAAAAATGCAAGTGAACATTTTTTTGGG